>NW_023503493.1:6499545-6802575 GCF_014529535.1 Bradysia coprophila | reverse complement strand
GCTGTTCTTTCAGAACCTTGGATTTTACGTCCTTCACTCATTATTAAGTTGAATTCACAGTCGTCCGTTTTCCAGCAGATAACATTCGAATAGAAATGTCACGTAAACGTAGAGCAAAACGGATTATTAAAAATTCAGCTTTATTGTAAGCGAGACTAAAAAAATTCATTTCATAAATTCAATCGAAGAGGTGAAATGGTGGTGCTGATGCTAAAACACATAACAGGAGTTCCCTCCCAGATCTCCTAAAAAAATGACAGTGTCTCTTGAATGTAATGCAAAGATTTTGCAAGGTTCTGTCTCCACTTTCGCTTCACGGGAGCCATGGGAAAGGGAAGAGTAATTATGCTCTGTTTGTTTGTTTTGGTGTTTGTTCTGCATGTTAGATAACGCCACCCCTGGAATTAGTATGTTTTCCAGGTAAAATAAAGTTTTGTACCAATTGGTCGATTACAAGGTTCTGAAAGAACAGGTTAAGACAACCATGAGTCGATCACGGTGGCGGTGACACACAATTGCGTCAACGGCTGCGAAGTTTATATGTAAAATGGAACTTAACAAAAACAAAATTCTGAATTTTCGAGAAAAATATTTTCTTCAAGTTGATTTCTCCCACTAATAGAGATGAGCGGGCCGCCCGAAATACATCGGCCCGACCCGACCCGACCCGGCCCGATCGGGTTCGGGTCCGGGTTTTGAAAATTCATTCGGGCCGGGTCGGGTCGGGCTTTGAAAACAAAAATTCGGGCCGGCCCGACTTAGAAATACAAATTTAAATTAAGCCAATAAAAGCCTATAAAGCATGAAACACTAACTTATTTTATTATTTTACTTCGCGTATAAGATTATTGCAAAGCCTTTATGCGTAGAAAATGATTTTTCATTAAATTTCTTATAGTTAAAAAAAGTCGGGTCACGTCGGGCCGATGATTTTTTCGGGTCGGGTTGGGTCGGGCAGCGAAGAGAAAAGTCTCGGGTCGGGTCGGGCTCGGGTTCAAAAAATTGGATCGGGCCGGGTCGGGTCGGGTATTGAAAAAACGCCGGCCCGCTCATCTCTACCCACTATCTTTATAAAATTTGGTGTCACCCGCCTTCGTGGTTGTCTGACTCGATACAAATCAAATAATTAATCGATAGAGGTGACATGGTCAATTTGCTAGAAAAGAAATTGGGAAGAAGATACGTTGACAGTAGATTTATTTTGCATGCTTGCTAAGGGATCCGATTTTTACTTTCAAAACTCAATACGTCACATGGAAAAGTACTTTCGGATGTTGTCCGTGTGACGACGTAAATGCCTAATGTGGTCCAAAGCTTGGATGGAGTGAAGCTTACTCGACTTGACAATAGATCAAGTCCAAGATTATTCGAAATGTCAAAAAATCATCCACAGAGTCCTCAAGGTAAATATAGTTAGGAGGTAATGTCATTCAGACGCGCGGCCTAGCACATAAGTTCGATGCCAATGACAATTTTTTTTAAATGGTTGACTACGATTTACTTGTATTTCACAAAAATATTTTCGCTATCTCACAACAGATGGCCCGACTTGCTATTCCATTTTTTGCTTTCAACAAAGGAATGAGATGTTGCTTTCAACGAAGGGATGAGATGGCGTAGTAGTTAACACTAGTACTATGAGAGAATAGTTAACTACTGGCGTTTGTATCGAACTTTCGTGCCACCGCTCATCTTACCTTGAGAGTCCCTAATTTGAAAATATGGGCAGTGAAAATTAGCAGGCACTTTGTTAACGTTTGAAAATAGAAACAAATTTCTGAATGGTTTTTATGTTTTTATTGTAAAATATTGAGCTTAAACACTTACGTCATAGCAGACTATAACTTCACCTTTCACACATTGGAAATATGTTCAATTTAATGTTTTTTGGTGATCCGGACAAAACACAGAATTAAGCGGCAGCTCAATAATTTCAATTTCTTTCACAGAGTTGATGTTAGGATTCTCTATGGACGACTGTGCAGCTGTCACTGTTCGAATAGGTATTCAAATCCCCAATTTGGGAACTGACTTTCTGACTTTAAAGTGTTAAAATAGAGTAGAAATTTTGACGTATCACCCATCGAGCTCAGTTAAATTAACTAGTTTTCCCCTTTTTTTTGCGCTCTTTCAACACTCTACGAGTGTTATATGAAAGCATTCTTAAGTCACCGAAATCGTTTTTGTGCAGAACAGCGCCACCTTTGGCCAATGTTGACAAAACGTTTGGAAAACAGAAATAAGAAACCGAGAATCCCGCAACAAATTTTGACAGTTGGTCTTCGTGTTTGTGTTCGTGTCGCTGCAAACATCTTTTTAGTATGAAGTTTTCGTCTAAGAAAAAAACAGCAAACAGCCACCGAAAAAATTATTAAACCTGTGAACAGTGCCTGTAGTTCGTAAAGAAATTTAGTGAAAAAGTAAGTTCATCATCTGTTTATGCTGTAGATGTACTGAAGTGTGTGGATTTTGTGCGATAGCCGTTGAAAATCTGAATATGGGGAAAATGTGAGGTTAAAAGAGCTGCTGTTCCACCTAAGAAAAAAGAAACGACAAAACATCACAGTTTTTCCGATGCCCGATGGTATTAGCGCCCTAGAAACCAGCTCTCGAGTCGCCAAATCTTTTCGAAAATGTCGAGGTCACTGTCCAGCGGTAGATGGAACATTTTGTCGAAGTTTCCGAACAATTTCTCGTTCTGTTTTGCGTACGGGTCCGGGGTAAAAAAGCAGCTTGGCTATGCCGATGGAAATAGTGCCAAAAAGCCGATGATCGATTTGGTATTTTGTGTGAACGATTCGTTCGAGTGGCATCGCAATAACATGCAAATTAACTCGTCACATTATTCGGCTGTCCGGATGCTGGGCAGTTCTGCCGTTGCAAAAATTCAAACACAATTCGGAGCACGGGTGTATTGTAACACGTTGATAACATTGGATGACGGTTCTACTATCAAATATGGCGTTGTGACTACAAATGACCTGACGAGTGATTTGATCGATTGGACACACCTGTATCTGGCAGGACGTTTACATAAGCCGATTGAGGTGCTCTACCCGCCGGAACCGGACATTCAGAATGCGATTGCAACCAATTTTAGGAACGCTCTACATGTCTCCCTATGTTTGCTACCGGAGCGATTCACTTACTTCGATCTGTTCTACACAATTGCAAATCTTAGTTACGCTGGAGATTTTCGAATGATTTTCGGTGAAAACAAGGACAAAGTGAGGAACATCGTCGCGCCACAGTTATCGGATTTTCGTGACCTTTACGTACCAATTCTGACCGGTCACTCTCGTTATTTGAATCTGCCAACGAATGAATCCGGTCAACTTGTTCAGGATAAATCCGAAACGACAACGCTATACCATTTGCAGCATTTGCCAAAGACGTTACACAAGGAAATATTTCGTAGAATGGCGACGGATGAACGTTCCTTCGAACATCTATCTAAAGACCCGAATTTGCCTCGAATTGTTCAGAAGAGTGTCAACCAGATCGTTTGGAATAGCAGCGTGTCTCAATCCTTAAAGAATATTCCAACAGCTGGCCTGTCCAAATCGATTCGATACAGTTGGAAGAAAGTGCTGAAAACTGTGGGGCTGTGATCCGAGAGATGATTTGTTAAAATTGAAATTAGAATTGTTATTAGTCTGAATACAGAGCATTATCAGTAGTCGAACGACTTTGTTTTCGTTTTTCATTTTAGTTCTCAGTCCCATCGAAACGACCAGAAAATCTCTGCCCAATCTACGTCTTTTGCAGTCAACTAACTGATTTGTTCGATTTCTCTTTCAGGATATTTGCTATGCTTTCGGATTCCGACAGTTCTGATTCGGATAATGGAATCCGTTTCAAGGTGAGTGTTGGTCTGAATAATTGTAGTCACTTCCTAATCGTGTAAACATTTCATCAATCGCCTACAGACTGCATCGACCCGAAACAAAGAAGACAATTCGTCGTCATCGAGAAGCAATGGCACCCGGGACAGAGGTCGAACAGACGACAATTCACACTCGACCAAAAGTCGTCACGATAGAGAACGGCATCGGTCACCCGATCGAAGTCGTCGGAGCGACAGTCGTGACCGTGATCGTCGACGGAACAGATCGAATAGCAATGATCGAGGCGGTAGAGTGGTAGCGAGAGATGGCGAACGTTCGAGTCGAGACCGTGGAGCTAAAGAAAAATCGGACAGAGACAAAATTAGCCGGGAACGTACACACAGAGAACATACGAAGTCGGAAAAAACGAATCGAGATCGATCGACCAATGATGAAAGGCGTGAAAGAAATGCACATGACGATCTCAGTCGCGATCGTTCTAATCGTTCGCGAATTGTTAAATATTCGAGTCGAGATCGAGGAGACCTCAGTCGAGACCGTCAAACTAGAGACCATAGTCGAGATCGTATAGCGAGAGACCATAGTCGAGATCGTACAGCAAGAGATCATAGTCGAGATCGTACAGCAAGAGACCATAGTCGAGATCGTACAGCAAGAGACCGCAGTCGAGACCGTTTAACAAGAGACCATAGTAGAGATCGTTTAACACGTGACCGCAGTCGAGACCGTTTAACGCGTGACCGCAGTCGAGATCGTTTGACAAGGGACCACAGTCGAGATCGTCCAGCGAAAGACCATAGTCGAGACCACTCTGTACGGGAATCAACACGAAATTCGCTGAATGACAACGACCGTCATCGACACGGTGATCGTCGTCGCAGTGCAAGTAGAGAACGGATTTGCGAACCTCTTGAAAGAAGAGTTGATACTAGGCGAACGGAAACGTCTCGTGTGGAATCCAATGACAAAAACGAAAAGTCTGTGATTGTTATAGACATTGATGAAGACACTGTAGACAAACACAAATCAAAGAAAATCAAGCACAAAAAGCATAAGCGGTCGCGCCGAGAGGATAACGGAGGTGATATATGCAAGTCAACTGATCGGGAAATATCACCTGCACTTCGTGATAAGAGTTTCACGCCTGAACACCATCACAACCACAAAAGCAATAGTGACCACAGCAATTCCATATGTGGCCCATCGCTTCCACCTCATTTGAAACATTCTCGGTCGCATAGTTCCGATCGCAAAGAGAAATCTCGCCGTAGCATCGAATCATCTGTACCGCTAGGCCCCGCATTACCACCGTCGTATTCATCATCGTCTTCTTCAAAATCAGCGGAAAAATCCAACCGTTCCGAACGGAAAGTTATTGGACCGAGCGCACCATCTCAAATGTTACTGGATGAACATGCAATGTCCGATATTTCAGATTCTGAGGACGATGACCTGATCGGACCGCTTCCAGTCGGTGTCGGCAAGTCCGAAGCTCATTTGGAATTGGAGAAACGGGCCTTAGAACTGAAATTGGCCAAATATGCCGAAGAAGATCGGGCGAAAAGTCCGGCTCGTGAGGAGTGGATGATTGAACTTCCCGAGGTGAAAGCCGTCGCCAATCTTGGCTTGGGTGCACGACAATTCCGTACTAAAGAGCGGCCTGATATGAGTGACCGTTCGGGATGGACGGAGACGCCAAAAGAGAAAGAACGAAAATCCCGTCACAGGGGTTTGTCATCGGACGAAATTAAGCGGAATAAGAAACGAGAAGCCGAAGTGCTATATACAGCCAAACGGGACGCCGAACAAGAAGAGGCGGTTAGAAGACATAGTAAAAAGCATCATCGCGATGAATCATTGTTGGAAATTCACCAAAAGAAAATGAAGAAGAAACGAGAGGTATGTGAAACACATGCGTCAACCGCGTTCTGCTTATACTCACTAAAAAATGAATTTCTTTTTGCAGAAAGAACCCGAGAAACCGTCAAGAAGACCATTCGATCGGGACGCAGACCTGAAGGTACATCGATTCGATCAAGCGCAAAAGAACTCCATTTTGAAGAAAGCGCAACTGTTAGGTAGCCGATTTGGAAGTGGTGAATCGAAATATTTGTAGTTTTCAATTCTTTTCATTTCATTTTTGGAAATCAGTGAGCTGTAACTTGTTGTCTTTTTATTTAAATAAAAACTTAGGCAAAAATCAGTTAAATTGTGAGTCGAATATCCAATGAGACCAAATGCCTTCTCCAAATTACTTCTCCGGCGCTAACGTCTCCTGCTACACTTCGCCAACTCCTTATTCCCAGAAGATCCGAAGATCTGATTCAGAATGTTTATCCTTTCAAAACTTCATACAAAACCGGATAGTGTGGCAAACGATGAAAATCCTGAGCGATTTGGCTCCTTATACTTTCGCGCTGTATCTGAGAATGGATTAAAATAAAGTCTTGGCGAAAGGGGCACTTATGTCCCTCACTTTTGCTTTCTCTTTTCATTTACCAAAGATTCGAGTAACATGGTCATCAATACAGCAACATTATTCGGTTTCGGTGTGTGTTGACTCTCAGTCGTGCGTCGTTCCATCAACAAAATCTAGCGACCATTGAACTCTGGGCGATAAAAATTGGCCGAACGTTTAATCCATCAAATGAGCTTATAGTCAAGTTTCCCATAGGTCAATAGAACAGAAATCGTTAAAACATTTGTTGATTGAGAAGTATCCGAACTGGGATCACCACCACCGCCAACTCGGCAGCAATTGATACCTCCTCTAACTGCATAAGTTATTAGGTGCAGAGGTTGTTAGAGGTCTATTGAAACAGAGTTAGTAATAGTTCATGGCCCTACGTTAGTGAAGGGCCGTGACGCAAGTCCGTTCACACAGAAAAATTTGCCAAAAAAAATTTCCGCAGGACTGAGGAACATATATACACGAACTTTTTGACTTTTCCCCCTTTGCTCCTACTACCCCCAAAGTATTTTATTCGTAATCTGGGCGTCCATACGAGTTCAACGAGCTATCACACGCCTCATAAGGTTAAAATTTGGCCGAGATATTAAATTTCAAAACTTGGAAACTTGCAGAAATTTGTATGAAGAAATTCATTTTCATACATTTTGAAATTGATGAATTTTACCAACCTTTGTTACTTTGTCACTTTGTCACTCTGTTACGGCGAAACTTTTTAATTTACCGGTGAATTTGGCTGAAATTTTCAGGGTATGTTAAGGACGTAATTTGAAGGAATTTTCTTAAAAGCTTATAATTTCGGAGCTATGAGCGTTTTGAGCCATTGAGCTATATGACCCATAACTCAGAAAATATAAAAGATAGAAAGTTCGTTTAAAAGACAAATTTATAGAGTTTCAGATTTCATTCGACACGTGTTTCATGGTTTTCCTAAAAAGTCGTCTATTTGGGAGCTATGAGCGTTTTAAGTGCGAGCTATGTCAGCCATAACTCGGAAAATACGGCAGATAGAAACCTCGTGTAAAAGACAAAGTTATAGGGTTTTAGATTCTAGTCGATACGTGTTTCATGGTTTCACTAAAAAGTCCCTTATTTGGTAGCTATGAGCGTTTTAAGTGCGAGCTATGTCAGCCATAACTCGGAAAATACGGCAGATGGAAACCTCCTGTAAAAGACAAAGTTATAGAGTTTCACATTCTAGTCGACACGTGTTTCATGGTTTTCCTAAAAAGTCGTCTATTTGGGAGCTATGAGCGTTTTAAGTGCGAGCTATGTCATCCATAACTCGGAAAATATGGCAGATAGAAAGTTCGTTTAAAAGACAAATTTATAGAGTTTCAGATTTCATTCGACACGTGTTTCATGGTTTTCCTAAAAAGTCGTCTATTTGGGAACTATGAGCGTTTTAAGTGCGAGCTATGTCAGCCATAACTCGGAAAATACGGCAGATGGAAACCTCGTGTAAAAGACAAAGTTATAGAGTTTTAGATTCTAGTCGATACGTGTTTCATTGTTTCCCTAAAAAGTCGCTTATTTGGGAGCTATGAGCGTTTTAAGCGTGTCAAATTTTCGATTTTCGTCAAATTTTCGATATTCGTCAATTTTTCGATTTTTATCAAAGTTTTTATTTTCGTCAAATTTTCAAATTCCGTCAAAATTTTCGAATTTCGTCAAATTTACGATTTTCGTCAAATGAAAGCTGGAAGATTCAGATCAAAGAGAAAGTTATACAGTTTTCTAAGAAGAATATTTTCGTTCAAACTGCACAATATGATTGTCTATTATCTGCGACCAAATTATAAAAAATCACAACTTACAAAAGAGCTGATATCGCCCAAAACCACTTACAGTGGAGGTGTGACGCAAGTCCTGTTATCCACTTACAAAAGAACTGATATCGGTGTAGGTGACGCTTACAGATTCGACACGCAAAAAGATATGCGTCACAAATGGCAGCTGATGAGCAAAGTACGCGAAAGTTTTATCAACAAAAATCTTACCAGAAAAATTTTAGGAAGAAAATTATAATAAAAAAGTTTGCGTCACAAGGGGCAGATGATTCGGCTTTCTTCCGTTTGAATTCCATTTTTTAAAGGAATGTATTTCACAATTTTAAAAATTTTCCTTCCTCAACATCTGCCCCTTGTGACGCAAACTTTTTTATTATAATTTTCTTCCTAAAATTTTTCTGGTAAGATTTTTGTTGATAAGCCTGTCGCGTACTTTCCTCATCAGCTGCTATTTGTGACGTATACCTTTTTGCGTATCGAATCTGTAAGCGTCACCTACACCGATATCAGTTCTTTTGTAAGTGGATAACAGGACTTGCGTCACACCTCCACTGTAAGTGGTTTTGGGCGATTCAATACTATTGGACATTTTGGGATAAAACGTGTAAAAAAAAATCGCAGATAAAACTCAACCCACACTCCTGCAGCCCCAAAATAGCTTCACACGCCGCTTCATCAGTTTTGGCATTGTGTTTTTACTAGTTGGCACACGCATTTCATTTTCGGAAGTTGTAAAGGTCGGACGTACATGATATTAAAAAGCTTAGAGTTACAGCCAAAATGCGGGCGGTGTTCGAAACATGATGATTGTTTGAGACCTAAAAGGAGCGATTCGTCAAGAATGATTTAGTTAGATGTAGTCGCAATTTTAGTAGAAGCATCTTGTGCAATATAGGCCATACAATTGCCATAGGTTTGTGTTAATATCGAACTGTGACTATTTTCGGGGAAAGTTTTTCCAATATTTTTCCAAATTTTCTTATATTTTCCAACATTATAAAATTAGGAAAATATTCGGAAAAGAATCATAAAACTTACTGACATATTTCTGGCCAAGACATTCTTTAAATCGATTTTAAACCATGAAGCCATGATGGCTCATTTTTGGTCAAATGGAGAAAAATGTAGACCACGACCACGGAAAACAGGCGAAAACTTAAAAATGTGGTAAGCCCTTTTCCCGAAAATAGTCCATGACATCAAATGTTATCATACCTGCCGGAGAGGGGAGTGCTTCTTTTAATCAGAAATTTGGATGTATTTACAAACTTGGAGTAATTGACGATTATTCGAATGTCCTGTCTATAGTTACAAGAAATTGGAAGTTTCTCTGGTTTAGGGATAGGTATCACTTTCGCTTGTCCCCATATTGCGAGGCAATGTGAATTCTGGCATCTGGCGTAGACTTTTATTTTTTGCATATTACAAATCTGAATATTAGCATCTACTCAACACAACAGAAAGTGTTAGCCAAGCGCGGGAACAAGTGCACCAACTACACCACTTGCCAATCCTCCAATTAAGTTTTCGATCGGCTTCGGTAATGGCGGCAATACGTCAACCGGATTAAGAAGATTCAGCGGAAGATGTGCAAATAACAACGGTTGACCCAATATGCTTCCAAGATTTGTATCAAAATATACTCCATGATCCAAGACACTGTACGCAGGTCCCATGGACATACCACATTCCGGATCCTCGTAGACAGTCTGACAGCAAAACTTTTGACCTTTCTCACCATTAATCCAAAATTCAGTTTGTGGTTGAATGTAATAATCGCCGAGAATATTGAGTCCTACGATGCTTGTCGGTGGAAAGTGCGGAACAAGGTCGGCTCTGAAATTCAGGACCATCATTCTGTAAACTCTCAAATTTATTTCCAATTTTTATTTTTCTACCTGGCAACAACTCTTGCTGTGGTGATTGATCGACTGTTCATAAAATCTGCGAAGTATCTATTACCGACCCTGGGTTCGCCATAGGTATACAATTCATATGTGACTTCTGGAAACTGTTTACAATCTTCCAAGAAGAAGTATATTAACCGTGCCATAGCTCCGCCCAAACTGTGACCAACAATAACCACTTTGAAACCGGGATTTTTACGTAAATATTCAGCTACAGCTCGAACCACCTGGAGTTTCGCTTTTTAGACTTACTTCAGTCTCTCAAAAATTCGCTTTGGGAAACTTACATCGTCATAGAGAGACATCGCCGCAATATAAAATCCTTGGTGAACTTTAATTTGTTTCGGGCTGTTTCCCTCTCTACCGTTTATTAGTAGTACGTCGAGAATAACATTCCAAACATTCCATGTACCGCGGAATGCGACAACGATCTCTTTACGATTTTTCGAAAGCGTTATAAGTGCAAGTGTGTTGTGCATGTTGTTAGGGATTACTGAAAAACCGTGAAAATCTTCCATTATTTGACATATATACGTATGATGACGATACGAAAACTCAACCGGCTGGGCTACCAAGTGCGCAAAAATGATCGAAAAGCCTTGTCACGTAAAATACGCATACAAAATGGAAAAATCCACTAGTTCGGACCTGCGCAAAGGCTTCAAAGGAACCCAAGTCTGCCACCAGACATAATTTTGATCGGCATTTCCTTTTTATCATTCAATTCCTATGTCAACACTGCGATTAATAAGCAATTTAGGATCGCTCTCAAGGCTTTGGAACGCAGCATAATCTTTTAGTCTACGTTTTATCATGAAAGGCGTTAGGCGTAAATATCATTTTGTCTGAACCTGTGGCTTTGACAATATGAATGAGTTACACGCCCCTCCTCAACAAAAAAGAAGTTTGTCCGAAATGCACCCAAAAACTAAGAACGCACATCGATTCGGGGACCTATTGGGAGCTAAGAACAGCATTCACTAAAATCGGACCAGCTCCTTCCCCATGCAAAATTTTTCATTTCATGAAATTTCATGCGACCCTCTGAAACCGTTTTGTCACAAAAGTGAGTGGAGATGAGTTGTTGGTGGATGTCATTTATGAACGTACTCTCTGTAGACTATCACTCGAGATTTTAGTACACATGCACACTATACAATAGTGCGTAAATTAAATGATGAAATCTAATTAGAATCTAATTAGCATCTGTTCGCAGGGGTGTTTTGTACACAAGATGATTTGTCGCTCCTCTGAAGCAACTTTGTAATAACTAATCTACAGTTCCCGTAGAGTTCCTTCAATGCAGTGAATGTGCCTCCTCTCCCTTCCTCGGTTTATCCTTTATACCTCTGTGATGGACCACATTTTTCTTGAACTTTAAGCAATAGTCACAAGTCAAGTTGGCATGACCATATCCATAGTACATAGATGCTGCGTAGTAATTGTAATACTGCATTTGCTCCAAAGTTGGTAATTTATTTCGGTTACGCGTTGTCGTCCTTGCGTTTGAAGCGCTTGATGGTCCGTCAAATAGTAGCCCATTTAATGGATTCAACAGCGGACTTAGAGTTTGGAGTAAATACTCATTGGACCCAGGTGTATACTGTTCCCCAAACACTGCCAATACGATCACCGTAACGAGATACAATTTGAAAATCATAATACCCCACTTTTTCAACGATTTTTTTTTACTAATGACGCCGTTGGTAACGGAGGAGCACAGTTTTATACAAATTTTAGATTCCAGAGAGCCCAAAATTAATTCAAATAAACTAAAGTCTGTCATATGGCTTAGCAGAAATTGTAGCCGATTTACTGCTGGAGCGGAGAACATTAATAATTGTCCTATGTGGAAATAAATTCACTAAACTTCAGCTTTAGCAATAACGCTTTATTAACAAGCTGCAAATTAGTAGGTTTTAGTAATATGAACTGCCGCTCAAGATTGTTTGTATAGATTATGGAATTTCTTCACGCATTGTATGTTGACAAGTGGATCGCCACCGGTTTCGAGAGGGTTTTGATTTTTTTAAATACATAATTGCTTTGTGAAAAAGAACTTCACCTAACACAAATATACTTGACATTGCAAATGTTGAAAGAAGAAACTAAATTACAAACACCACCGAAACCCAATGCTTCCACCTACTTAAAAACACATACCGAACGAGGTAAACTCTTAATCTATTACATGTTGTAACTTATACAACGAAATCAAGTCGTCTATCTTTACCCAAAAAAAACAACACAGCGACCCAATAGGGTACTGTGATTCCATCAGCCTTCGAATATTTTCTATGTTAATGTTAGGAGCAGTGCTATGCCATTGATTCTGAAATTCAGAATCTGAATTTAAAATCGGAACGGAATGGCATTCGAGGTATAACATCTCATTTCAAAATGCTGCAAATATTTTGCGGGAATTTCGGTGGCTGCATCTTTTTTTGTCAGCTCTAGCCTTGAAATTTAAGGTGTTATTTTGTTGTTTTTTTCGCATGTTTTCACGTATAAAAGTCAATTATTTAATCATAAAAAACAAACAAGAAATGTGTTTCCAAGCAAACAGTTATACTTTTGCAGTTGGAATTATTTGATTTTTCTTTCTTCTACATGTTGACACAGACAGTTTTTTTTTAACATAAATTACACATTTTTCGCGTAAATGTTTTTAAAGTTTGTATGAGAAGACTGATCAAATTTTCCATGGTTTTTTGTGCGTTTATTGAAAAAAAGAGGTAAACCAAGTTTACACCTGTCGTTTAACTGAACTATTTGATTAAAACTCGTCCAACTCGTCAAAATAAACATTTGGACATAGTAATATAACGAAAATCAATATGCTAACAAAAATCTCTTCGAGAAAAGTGTGACGCAGTCTTTGAAATACAATTTCTAAAATGAAATATATCGCTAGAGTTGACGCTTTCAGCTTCGTTACGAAAAAATTAAATTAAAAAACCCAATTAGTTCAAACAAGCTGGCTTAGGTTTTCTCATCATCTGCCAAATAATTTTTACAAAAAAAAAAAATTTGACTGGAAACAACCAAAATTTTACCAAAAAAATCTGCGTCGCATGTGGCAGATAAATTTTCTTGCTGGTCTGTTCCTGAACATCTGCCACTTTGCGACGCAGATTTTTTTGGTAAAATTTTGGTTGCTTCCAGTCAAAATTTTTTTTTGTAAAAATTATTTGGCAGATGATGAGAAAACCTAAGCCAGCTTGTTTGAACTAATTGGGTGTAAAATTTAATTTTTTCGTAA
This sequence comes from Bradysia coprophila, assembly GCF_014529535.1. Taxonomy (NCBI): domain Eukaryota; kingdom Metazoa; phylum Arthropoda; class Insecta; order Diptera; family Sciaridae; genus Bradysia; species Bradysia coprophila. The sequence continues at coordinate 6,789,298 of NW_023503493.1, read as the reverse complement.
CGAAGCTGAAAGCGTCAACTCTAGCGATATCATTCATTTTAGAAATTGTATTTCAAAGACTGCGTCACACTTTTCTCGAAGAGATTTTTGTTGGGATATCAGTCGTTTTAGAAGTTTTAGAACACTGCGTTTTATAACAGTATATAACAGAAATTCGAAAATTTGGCAAAATTTGAAAATTTGGCGAAAATCGAAAATTTGACGAAATTCTAAAATTTGACGAAATTCTAAAATTTGACGAAATTCTAAAATTTGACGAAATTTAACGAAAATCGAAAATTTGACGAAGAAAGTAATTCTCATCTGCCACCATTCAAGAAATATCTCCAAAACCCCAATTGACCCACCCATTTCCAACTTTCTACATTTTTCGCAAATGCCCTTCTTTTCTACTCGTAAAACTCTGAGACTTTGCCGAAGAAAGTAACTCTCTATCTGCCACCATTCAAGAAATACCTCTAAAAACATAATTGACCCACCCATTTCCAACTTTCGACATTTTTCACATATGCCCCTCTGTTCTACTCGTAAAACTCTGAGACTTTGCCGAAGAAAGTAACTCTCTATCTCTCATAATCGCAAAAATATTAGTCCTTTCATCCTACGCTCGAGTAGCTCAAAATTTGGTCACTCTAATCACTCTAGCTCAAACGAATCTGACCCGATTTTTTTAATTATTTTTTTGTTTGAATCGTGTTACGAATACCTTTCATTTGATGGGTCACACGCCTCTGTAGGTTTCAATACAGCTAAGCTACAGCCGAAAACGCGTTCCCGACCCTCGAAAACCACACTCAGAAACCACTTCGAGGCCAATAAAACAAAATTCTGGTTTTTCCTGGGGTAATGGCGTATCACATTTTCATTTTTATGCCCACCCTGAGGTTCCTGCAAAATTTCATGGAGATTGGCTGACTAGTTTCCGAGATCGACCGTCGATAGATAGACAGATAGACAGATAGATAGAAACATACAGAGTAAGTTGAAAGATTTTGATTGTTTGGAAAACGTTAATTTGGTGCATTTTCTATCAAAATGACCAACTTCAAAACGAATCTCCGGCAATTTTAAAGTTACATAGTCGAGTGATAGCTCGTTTTGCTCGTATTTGAAGCGCGAATAAGATAGAATAGGATTTGTGGTGATACAGGCCAAAGGAAAGAAACTTAAATTCTCGCCTATATATAGTTGCCGCGTCTCAAAAAAATTTCTTCGTTCTTTTTTTGGAAGTTAGACTGCGTCAAGTCCTCCGCTATCGCTCCGGACATGATTCACAATAGTCAAGGACATACCACATCGATAAGATGTGGCCAAGTTTAATATCATTTTTTATACAATTGTGATGATATTTGTAAGCCGCCTGTGTGCAATGTCGTATGAACGCATTTTATAGAACAAGTGCGATAAAGGATTTGCAAGCGATTTGCAAGACCTAAAGGGAGAATGATTGGCTAAGTTAGTTAGATGTAGTCGTCTTTTGTGTCATACATTGCCAAAGGCTTTATGTTCATATCGAACAGGGACTATTTTTGGGGAAACTTTTTCCAAATTTCTCACAATTTCCCGAAATTTTAAACAACAAAAAAATTGGGAAAATTATGAAAATATTCGGAAAATTTTGGAAAACAGGAAAAAACTTGAGAAGATACGATAAACCGTTTTCCGGAAAATAAGCCCTGCTATCAAAATTTTATCATTTCATGTGGAGAGTGGAGTGCTTCTTTCGATTAGAAATTTTTGGTGTATTTACAAACTTGAAGTAACTGATGATTAATCGAATGTCCTGCACGGATGTGGAAATGGAGTGTGCCTTCAATCCAGTCAAAATTAGTTTTTCAAGGATTTTGCTGCGATACTTCAGTATAATTATTGATCTATAGTTTCATCGGCTTAGGTTTTAGGGACAGGTATCACTTTTGCACGTCTTCATATTACGGGGAATTTCTAAGGGATTCAAAGCCACCAACGATTAAAAAGTGCCATTCCAGCGTTTGCTCCTAGTCAGTATTCTAAGTTAAAATTACTCTTACATCTGGCGTAGACTTTTATTTTTATTGGATATTAAAAATCTCAATATTGGCATTAGTTTACCACATCAGTTAGTTTTAGCCAAGCACAGGAGCAAGTGCACCAACTACACCACCTGTCACACCTCCGCCATTTTCGATCGGCTTCGGTAATGGCGGCAATACTTCAACCGGATTAAGAAGCTTCAGTGGAAGATGTGCGAATAACAACGTTTGACCCAAGATCCAAGATTTGTATCGAAATATACTCCATGATTCAAGACACTGTACGCAGGTCCCTTAGACATACCACATTTCGGATCCTCGTAGAAAGTCTGTCTGCCACATTTTTGATCTTCCTTACCATTGATCCAGAATTCAGTTTGTGGTTCAATGTAATAATCGCCTAGAAGATTGGTTCCTGCAATGCTTGCTGTTCATAAAATCTGCGAAGTATCTATTACCGACCCTTGGTTCACCATAGGTATACAATTCATATGTGACTTCTGGAAACTGATTACATTCTTCCAAGAAGAATTATATTAGTGGTGCTATACCGCCGCCCAAACTGTTACCAACAATAACCACTTTAAAACTGGGATTTTCACATAAATATTCAGCTATAGCTCGAACCACCTGGAGTTTCATTTTTTTAGATTTAGACACTAACTAACTTGCTGTGGAAAACTTACATCTTCATAGAGGGACATCGCCGCAATATTCATTTTTGAATTATTCTTCTAGTTAAGTCTACCGACGGCGAAATAATAGCACTTTCTCACTGCTATTATTTCACATAGTTAGATAAAATCCATTACATAACTCGGCATAAAAATGAAAAGTCTCGTTTTCGTGTGTTAATTGACCTCGGCTGCGCACATGAAATTCACATGAAAACTCTACCTTTCATCTTTTTATACCTTCTATCTATGTCATCGAGTGCGAAGTACTTCGCATCGAGATTCATATAACGATTTATGCGGCAGAGGGATCTAAATTTCGCAGTTTTCGAACATTATGATCTCGATGCTTTTGTAACCTAAACCATTTTCTTGTTACCCCCCGGTTTGTAATAATCCACTTTCGACCCTAGGGTAAACAAAAGCATGTATTTATTTATTTATTTAATGACTTAAGAGTAATCAGTACATTCTCAACTTTAAACTTTAAATCTTCTTCCCTTTTACAGTTCTCAGAAATCTCATTATCACAAACGAAGTTTTTTCTACACCTCGATACTTAAGTTTTCGATCCACTCGCGCGCTCCGGCTGTGACTTTATGAATATCCTTCAGATTACCGTTGAATCGATGAATACGGCAATTCTGATAGATGTGGACTAGGCCTGTTCATTTTAGAGAAATAGTCTCAAATTCATCTGGCATGGTGTCTATCTGGTCCGGAAGGCTAAAATATTGGACCCGTATTTTTTTTTAGAAATGAGTTCCAAACAAAAAAATTTTATATTTTTTATCGATGGAGAACCTAATTATAAGACACTTGGTCTCGTATCATATGCCAAAAAAAGTTACAACTTTTTTTATAAATCATTTTGAAAGTCACTAAAAACACGAAAATTCGAATCGAAATACAAAAATTTTTGATGACATACTGTATTTCTATTCGAATTTTCGTGTTTTTAGTGACTTTCAAAATGATTTCTAAAAAAAGTTTTAACTTTTTTTGGCATATGATACGAGACAAAGTGTCTTATAATTAGGTTCTCCATCGATAAAAAAAATAAAAAAAATTTGTTTGGAACTTAATTTTAAAAAATAGTTTTGATCTGGGGAGCGAAGCATTTGTTCATATGTACGAATGCGTTGGTTAGAAGAGTAAAAAAGATATACACCATCATTCTCCTCTCTTCTAACCAACGCTTTCGTACATTTGAACAAATGCTTGGCTCCCCAGATCTAAACTATTTTTTAAAATTCTAAAAAAAAATACGGGTCTAATATTTTAGCCTTCCGGACCAGATAGACACCATGCCAGATGAATTTGAGACTATTTCTCAAAAATGAACAGGCCTAATGTGGACCATCGTTTGGATTTCGCCACTCCTTAAACTTCCATTTGTGGAGAAGGTACGCACAGCATCCGTGCCCTGTACGAAAACGATTAGCTATCCGCCCCGAGGTAGTTCGGTGCCGTTTAGTTCGACAGTTGGGTTGGAGACGCGCTCTTTGTAAAAACATGTAAAACTTCATTAACCGGAGATTATCGTTTATTTTTCCGATAACTATCACTGTCGTCGATAACGATGATCAAAAGGTTTATCGACTTTATAAAGCAAGAGACCTCTGCTATGGCTAGATGCCAGAATATTTATGGACTGGACCTAAGAGTAATTATACCTAGAGAGGAAATTTCGAACAAAATTACGTAGAATATGTGGTCCCAACATCAAATACGAAATGTTTATTGGTATATGTGTTTGCCCTCTTAATTAAGAGGGCAAATTGAACTATACAAAGCAAACGCATACATGTATTGGTGTAAAATTATACAAAATTTGTATCTTATACAAACTGATGTTGGGACCATATTTCGTCGCACCAATTTCCTCTCTAGGTATAATTACTCTAAGGACTGGACCAGGTCATAATTAATAATACGTAAATGAAGAAAATTAAAACCAACAAAAATCATCAACACTCCTCGATCATCGATAAATTTAAAAAGGCTGTTATGCCTATCCAGTTTTTAGTTTTAATTAACTTAATTTAACGCTTGAAATTCACTCCTTTTATTTTTTAATTATTTTCGATAATCATTCCATTCAATGAGACATAAAGTATACTGACACTAGACGACACTGAGATTGAGGGGAATTTCGATTCTAATTTTAGATTGTGAGAGAAATGAATGATTTTTTTGTTAGTTCAAATGATTTCTGGAATTGTGTACCTTCTTTCGTTCAGACTTATAGTTCAAATGGAAACATCGACTCATTTCAGTTGGTAGAGGGATGCGCAACGGCCGTATGCACAAAATAGTTTCTTCTTTTTCGAGTGTCGCATGTATATACGTTTTCCGTTCGTAATTTTTTTTTTAGTTTTCTTTTTATCTTTGTTCATTTCGTAACGATGTGAAATGATTTCCATGTCGATAACTCTTACTCCGAAGATGGTTTATACCTAAAAAGGATTATTTTGGCGAAAGTTGCATCATACAAAATACTGAAGTGCGGTTGTTGTACAGTGACTTGAAATAAATAAGTTGGGAGATTTGAGAGACTGCAGAATGTTTTAGTGAAAATTTGAATGAGGTGAAAGCCGGATAATACAATTGAAGGAGACTGTTCTGATAAGGTGAGTTCTTACCGTTGCTTTATTTGTTAATCTGAATTTTTACCTTGAAAAATTGGTCCGTGTGAACAAGAATTTTTTAGAATTTTTTTCTCTGACAATTTCCTGTCCTGTTCCCGTTTGTGTGTTTCTAAAGATTTTTTTGTTTTTCATGAAACTGAAAGACTCTTTCTAAGTGCGAGTAAGAAGAAGTACCCAAATGAAATGGTCTGAAGATATTTGTAATACAATTTTATTTTCCGTGGGTTTTTACGAGTAACATGTTCATTATGTCCTTGTATGGGCATTTTTGACAAGAGCGGCGTCGGATCGGCTACAAACTTCTTACTTTCCCACTCCAAAATAAAAATATCCAAACAAGGATCATGTACAAATGTATTAAAATATAAAGTTCCTGTCTTGTTCTCCCTGGAGTTCTTCTCGAACTGACTCCATAATAATTCACTTCACGTGACGATTAGTAGTGGTACGGCAAGAGCAACGTTTTTTCTGTTAAAGAATTTTGATAGTCGCGTAAGAGTTTGTATAGTCCGTTGCTAAAGCGCAACGTTAAAAGTACCGTTGCTCAATCTTTGAGTATTTGATAGGACTTAGTTTTGGTAGTCCTTGCTTGGAACGTTATATCCTGCCGAATGTGATGAAGCGAAGCAAACGGTAGATGAATTTTAACGTTCATGTCAACGAAGAATTTTCAAGTTTTACGCGAAACTCGCAGTCTCCCTAATGACTCATTTTTTGGAGGTGTGGTGAGTATAATGTCCGACAATTCAGTGGCGGAAAGTAGAACTTTCGTTGACAATATTTAGAAAATCGTTGTAACTATTACACTATTACACTATTACTACATACGAAAGGCCAACGGTTTATTTTAGAAGCGACAGACATATTGCGATGCAATAAATTAATCTATTACATCTTTTGTTGAAAGTGGTTGAATCTGTTACTTCATTTGTTTTAAAAACTTTTTTACCAAAAAATCGAATCTTCGCCAAACAAATTTTCGGGAAACGTATGAGCGGGAAATGAACTTTGAGATCTTTAGTTTCCATCAGGGATTTTTTTCCATATTTTCTTGAATTTTTCCATCTTTTACTGAACTTTTCTACTTTATGAGAAAAATCAGGAAAACCTAGAAGAATATGGGAAAATAATCTCTTAAAAATAGCTCCTGGTTTCCATAAATTTTGCTGGGAAGAAAACATAATTTTCATGAACGGAATTTTGAACTCTTCGTCTGGACTAGAATGACTATCAGCCAATTTGTTGACTTTGTGTGACGGAGTCCATCTTAAGGGGATTGTAAAAACCGATGTAATAAATGTTGAAAATATACTCGCTGCGAAACCATGCATGCACATCTATTTAAAGTGTCTTTATGTGGTTTAATCGGTAGAATCAATAATCCTTTTATTTTGTCCAGCCTCGATTTAAACGAATTTGTATCAAATGTTTTTGCCATCTCGTGCACACACTTAAGAACATTTCACTTTCTAAATGCGAAAACAGTGATCCACAGACGAACAAAGAATTTTCTCTTAAATATTAGTTACATGTTACGATCGACCAAAATAAATATTTTCACATTTTGCTGAAAATTTTTTGCTTTTGTTTTGCTTTCTAGTTACTTTACGCATATAATATACTACACATTCGAGACTCTATTTAAAATATGTGTGTGCCGTCGTCGCTTCACTTTTTGAATCATAGATGTTTCATACATTCAGGTTACTTAATGCAAATTCAGTTGATGAGTTCGGAGAGCTGGATCGCGCAGAGTAATTAGCTTGAGGGATCGAATTTACTGTAGTGGATACGTAACACGACACCCAATTTCACACGAAAGCTATTAATTTTTGAGCAACGGAAAATTGTTGGTGTTTTTTTGTTGTACATATTTGAGGCATTACATTCATGTGGCGAAAGATCGCTGCCCTATACCAGTGTAACGTTATAACGCAGTTTAAGTACCGTATATGTACGAATTTTCCTTTCTATTTCTTGTTCTTATCCTCTAAAATCGCTCTCTATTTATAATTGTAAGACACACAAAAAAAGCATCGCAAGACCGTAATTATTCTAAAACATATCCTCAGTGACGCCTCCCAACGAACAACATTGAATTTCATCACACTCTTTTTTTTCCTTCCTTCTACCATACTCTACGTATATATATACCTACAACAGTTTAATGTTTCTTTGCTGGGGTTCTTCCGATTCTTTTTATATTATGTGATGATCTTGCGTCTATATATTTCAGGCACGCATAATGTCGAGTGCTATATGTACTATAATAATGACTACTGACACTGAAAATAGAATTAGACTTGCTTTCATCTGTAAATATATATAGTTGTTACTATCACGGTATATAAATATGTTGCATTTCGCTTCTTTTTTTTATTTTTAGTTGAATTTCGGTATATTTTTTGTTCTGAACTTTTAGCATTTTTTCTTGAGGTATTTAAACTTTTGAATTTAACTCGACTTGATAAAAATAGGATATACTGAGTAGTAAACTCTCAAAAATATTTTATATAAAGTAAACCAACAAAATCATTAAATCTGCTACTTCAATTGTTTAAACCATCTCCACTAGTGTTTGATACAAAATCTATTACTTCAGTATTTCTATCTTATAAGACAACACTAACCAGAACCCACAATTTATTCTTGTTGTTGTTGTCGATAAAAGAAAGATGGAAAGCCGTTTCCAGACTGATTCCCACGACCTCCAATCCGAGTGGTAAACCTGTAGTAAAGATGTAATTTGCATAGACATTAGATGCCTTCAGCATTTTCCTTATGTATCGACATGTCGTTCATCTGAATTATTGGAAAATAATTTTACACGCTTCATGATACGAAAACAGCCGAAATCACGCGCCGAAAGTTATCGGAAACCATAGTTTTTTAGTTCTCTCTGAGCAGACCTTGTAAACAGGTCTAGGGATATAGATGATGTTTTACTGGCATGCGACCTGTTTTGAATTGATGTATATGAAGGCGGAGCTAACTCTCTCACTTTCTTTTGCTCTTTTTGTTTTTTCTGTTCTTCGTATCAAAAAGCGTGTAAAATTGTGTTCACCATATGGGGAGAACACACTCAATCACAGTATGTGTGTGAATTCGTATGCCACGAGAATAATTTTTGCATACGTATGTATGTTGCGTCTCGACTTCGTCTCGACGAAATATACATACTTATGCAAAACAATTCTCTCGGCATACGGATTCACACATATACTGTAATTTCGTGGTTTCTCTCCTTATGATGAAAATAACTATTCCCTTCCCATACTTTCGTAAATTTTCCCATATTTTCCTGGACTTGGGAAAATCTGTAAAAATATAGGAAATCTAAGGAATAATAGATTTCGTCCTTTTTTTTAACTTTTCATTTTCTCAAGTGTGACGTTTGCAGCTCAAGCCGAAGGCGACCACACATACACATGGCAAAGTAAAAGTACCAAACAATTACGAAAGTAATTTTACATGCTCCAGTTGTGACCTGTGCCCTTGTTCTGTGATAAATTATGCAAAATTGTCTGTGAATATAGACTATGTAACAAAACGTTTTATATTAAAGTATGATGGCATTCCGTCAACGTAACTATTCTTGTCCGGTCGCCAGTTTAATACTTCTTTAGTAAGCCCTTTCGCACATTCAAAAAGCTTTGAAAGAAGTAAACGAAACGAGTGATTTTATGTCATACCCAGTACCCACGACATAAGGGTTCATTCATAAATGATGTCCGGTGCTGAGGGGGGGAGGGGGTCTTCAAAAACCGGACGCTTTTGGACGGGGAGGAGAGGGGGTGTCGAAAGCAGTTGGACGTCCGATGAAAAATCAGCGTTTCATTATTAAACTTTCTTTGTCAGTGTAAAAACATGTAACGTGTAGCCACCTGGTAATTTCTATAACAGTGTCACCTTTGCCTAATGAAAAGCATGAACTTCGTGACAGCTGCCAAGTGAAATTTTCTTGGTAAAAATGTCCACGATATTAATGATGGTGAATACTTATCCATGTATCGTGAACGTTCAATTTTGACTACCCCCTTCAGCACCGGACGTCATTTATGAATGACCCCTAAATCAGAAAATGAATGATAACCCATCCAAGCCGCTTTAGCTTTAGCTCAAACGCAGTTTTTTAAATAATGAAGAGGGGGGGGGGATTATCAGAAACGGACGTCATATTTAAGGGGGGTTACTGAAATCAGACGCAATTGGACGAGGGGGTAGGGGGGGTGTCAAAATGGCCAAAAGTGATGGACGTCATTTATGAATGACCCCTAATACCCATAAGACAATCAATAGTTTCAACCAAAATAATAAAAGATTTGGCTAAGAGGCGATGGCGATGCTCCTTTTAGATGAACACATGCTTCATCTAATAAATGATCTCAAAGTATTCCAAGTTTCAGTTTTTAATGAGACCATATTTTCAACCATATCTTGTATCTCATTCGCACGCTCCACATACTTTATGAACCTTGATGACATAAAAGAACAAAGCTTCATATATTAGAGGGTCGAAGGGAAGAATCAAAGAATTTTATAGTAATCTGTAATCACGCGTGCAATTTTATTTGCATCAAATTCAAAATGTAGCAGCAAATACAAGATAAACGTGGAATAATAAGACGAACAACATAACGATATATATATTCAATATTTGACTTACCAAATCCATTTCTACTTTTTCGTTTTCTTTTTAAGTTTTGTCCGAACCTCAACATTCGTTTGCAATAAAAATAGATATCGTTTCACATCATCAATAATCGTATAGCTGGACGCATTAAGCCGGTAATCTCCTCGTTGAACAACATCCGGCAATTTGCTGTAGTCGTTTTTAACATCCATCATATATCTTCTTCCCTACATGTTCAATTTCAAACTCATTATAAACGATAACAGCAATTTAACAAAATGTGTACCGTTAGTGGACAAGGATCGTAATAATTTCCACTTTTGCGGATTGTGTCGATATCAATGAAATGTTTCAGGATTGTTGCTTCCCTTGAATTGATCCCATTGATGAACATACACATGTCTTGATCCGTTTTGAATATGAACGGTTTGTAGTTGGCTCCCAATTTTCGGAACAACTGAATTTCCATCTACAGTGTTAAAATGGAGTTATACGATGAACAGTGTGAACACCGTCATTTTATAGGTAATACGTATTTACATGAAACGTTTTTATAACAACACCCGGCTGAAAATATATGTCGATGGTTCGGAAAACCGTTGTCTGATTAAATGGTTTAGTTATGCAAGTGATGTTATGGATAAGTTCGGCATCAAAAGCCTGGCAAACCAATGGTTTAGGTACTGCATCATAGTATGTCTGAAAATTAGTCGTCTTTAGTTGGAGCAACGCACTTCAAGCAAAAGTGCTATTAATGACAGCTGCCAAATAGAGTACTTTTTGTATGAAATTTTATCCCCACTCTTTTTACAGTGTAAAATTTTGTTGGAACACTGTCACGTTTTAGTGCCCTATTTAGAGTACCACTTTTGCTTGAACTGCGTTGGTGGGAGACAAATCACCTGTAGCAACGCACTTCAAGCAAAAGTTGCTTCGAACGACAGCTGTCAAATAAAGTACTATTTTGTATGAATAAATTTTCCTGATTTTTTTACAGTGCCAAAATTTAGAGTACTACTCATGCTTGAAGTGTATTGGTGTGTCAAAATCAGGACTGACACATCAGAAAATTGTATTTTTTTAAATTCATTTTTTGCGGAAAAATACTTTACTAACCATTCATTGATGGTATTAATCACAATATCACCATAAATGGTACTTATAGTGGAGTAGTACATATTTCGACACACCAGACACACCATCATTGATAAATTATCCTAACGGATGAGGAACTTAGACCTTTCTTTTGAAACACTTTCTCAGCAGAGAAACCTTTTATTTACTTAGGGATATAGTGTGACAGAGAGAACATACGGACATTGGCAAACATTTGTATTTTTCCACTCATGACATATGCTATTTTATAACGTTGTAATTATCAAGGATGTAAACTTTGGGAGGTCACACAGACCCCTAAGTTTACAACCTTAGTTTATTTATATAAAGCTATGAATAAATGAACAAATATGCTTCAACGATCACACTTTATAACTCTACCTCAAAGTGAAAATTCCTCTGGTTACCACCGCAAAGTTGTGAAACCATACCCTGATCTATGATAATGGATAGAGGTGTGCACCGCCGATTTTACGCCGGCGCGCCGCCGATTTTTTGCTAATTTTTCGGCGCGCCGCCGCTGAAAAATAATAGCCCACGCCGCCGCCGCCGCCGATTGTATTTTCGTCGCGCCGAAATTTTATACGTTTAGTGCTTTCAGCCATTTTAATTAACAAGGTTTTAGCAAAAGTTTATCTCTCTTAATTTATAAGTCAGGTTATGCTGCTATGTTTCTATATGCGTAGAAAGGAGTTTTTTGTTAATTTTTTTTGTTGGAACTTTGGGTTTTTCTTCTTACTCACACTGTACGACGGCGACGGTGATTTTGTTTCTGATGCTACGATAGGGTTATCTTCGAAGTAGCTTTCTATAACGTATCCTATTTCCATCAGTAGATGGCAAGTGTTTTATGCAAATTTTTAAATACTAGTCCAAAGAAAAAGTTTGCTGCTGTCTTGGGAAGGGTATCGATGGATACAACTAAGGATGATCAGATCACGCTGGCCTGGGACCGCCATCGATATCCGAGATCGAAACAGCATTTGTATTTTCTGTATCCTCACTTAACGTGAACCCTTGGGTACGTTACTCTATTTTCTGTGCAATGGAATGGAGCGCGGCAGACGGCAGACAAAGTTTCTTTTATTGTCTGTTGATGCAGATAAGAGAAAGAAGAAAGAGAACAAAATACAGTGAATCAGTCAAAACTCGGTGAATACTACTGTAATTGTAAAGTGGCAAACTTAAGACCTTATGTGGAATTTGGGTGGAAAATGGCGCAAATCACATGTTTCAGGAATTTATAAAGTGGAAAATCTTTCCGGTTTCAAGTTTTTTCGTCAAAAGACGAAACACTGGTATCTTTATTTTCAATTTTTAGCTGCTTTATGTAAAAAAGTTGGGAAAAGAATCATTTTGGCGTAGTCTTATTACTTATAAATTTAAGTTTATCTAAATCTCTTATTTGCGAAAACCTTCTACTACGATCTCACTCCTACATCGAAGATGGACTAAAGGCAACGGGAACGGTTATTGCATAAATCGAAAGATAATAGTAGTGAGTTTGCGTAAATGACATAAATTATAAGTTAGAAATAAGAAACCTGCAGAACATCTAGTATGAAGATGTGACTTAAAATTTCCAACTTATAAGTTGACTTATAGCTTATATGTCATTTACGCAAACTCACTAATCATTCTTGGATTCATTAAATTAGATGTTTTTAAAATAATAGGTCAGTGATTGTACATTCAAAATATAAAAGGTGAGATACGTCTCAGTTGATTCCCCTTGTATAAGTGGTTGATACTTCAGATCGCAAGATAGTAAGAATTCAGTGTTCGGAAAAAGGATTGCGCACGCTTTTTCAAATGTTTTTGCATTATTTTCGAAAGTTTAGATTTTTTGTAAATTTATCGGCGCGCCGATCGGCGCACCGCCGCCGACTATAAATTTCTGCCGGCGCGCCACCGCCGATCCCTTACCAGTCGGCGCACCGCCGCCGACTATTTTAAGATCGGCGCACACCTCTAATAATGGATTTACATGTTTGAATTTTCTTGCAAAAAGGAAACTTAACAGTAAATGACGGTATAAACTGTTATTTTAGGTCTTTAAGATACACTGATTATTCGCTGAAATTAGAGCCTACGTTTGGGCGTTTCATGTTGCATTTTCGCCAAAACCCAGACAAATATACCACGGCAGAGTAAAGTTAACCAGGCAGGAGTGGACTTTTGACAAGAGACCTGAACAATCTAGTAGCCCTATATTTTTTGCGAATAAAATTTTTCAATTTATGTCAGAGTTCATTTGAGTTCATTTTCATCCAGTGTATTAGGTCCCTTATTTGACGGTTCGAAAATGAACCGCTCCTGCCTGGTTTATTTTACTCTGCCGTGAATATACTGTTTATTGAAAGTAATGGCGGTTATTGTTGTCTCACATATTTCAAAATACATTTTTGTACAAAGTTATCGGCGAAAATACAACACGAGACGCCCAAATGTAGACTCTAATTTCAGCTATAAGTATCTGTGCCTCACTTATAATAAAATACTAACCTTAGCATATGTTCCCGTATGATGGTCCAAGTAAATAAAAACGAGAACCACAACAACCGAAATTTTTTCGTCCATTTGCCTTGAAAACCTGTCAGGAACTGAACATTAATTTTTTTCGTGATTTGGAAATATCATTTACTTTAGGTAATGCGTAGTTTAAAAATGATTGCATTTTAATTTAGAAAGATACTACAATTTTTTTCAAAATTGTTTCCCCGCTGTAATTTATTTTCCATCAGATGGTTGTAGGTAGGTTGTATGGTAGTATACCTATTCGAACTAATTTATGGTCCAATTCATTTTGTGAAGGTCAACTGTGAAGAAACTGATAAAATCATAACAACAAATCCGCTATTGTATAGTCACAATGCAGTGCAAGGAAGTGAATATCATCACTATCGCAATATAATGGGTTTGGGCAAGGTAGATACAGTGTGGCGGTAATGTCATTCAGACTCCTGATTCGGTTATATATGCCATTACCTACTCACTATATTTACCTTGGATGTGGGTCGGATATAAATTTGGATCACTTATCTAGGAAGTAAGAAAAAAGTTCAGAAACTAGTTTTTCTAGGAATATACGGCGTTTAAGCAGATCGATTTCTGACTATTTTATTGAAAATTGTCTCGGGTCACACGTTAGAGAAATCGCATACAAATTTATTTCGTCTGTAACTGACCCTACAACCCTATTAACCTATCACAGATGGCAAGCATATTAATAGTTTTACTATCTGATCTATTACTTCACTTGATCGAAAATTTTCAGAAATTGATTTTAGGAATCTTTTACTTCATTTGTTTGCCAAGGTAAATATAGTGAGGAGGATATGCCATTATAACCGAATCAGATGTGCGGTGGCACGAAAGCTCGATACAAACGCCATCTCATTCCTTCGTTGAAAGCAAAAAATGGGTGTTGAGGAATCTCGCGAAGCGTCATTCACAATAATTCACAAAGTGACATCTTCCTTATACAAAATGTGTCAAAATGTGAATTATTGTGAATGACGCGTCGCGAGATTACTAGCAACCAAAAAATGGAATAGAAAGTCGGGCCATCTGTTGTGAGATAGTGAAAATATTTTTGTGAAATACAAGTAAATTGTGGTCAACTATTTAAAAAAAGATGTCATTGGCATCGAACTTATGTGCTAGGCCGCTCGTCTGAATGGCATTACCTCCTTACCTTGCTTTTTGCTATATAGTACATCATCAGTCAGAGCTTATCGTTTATTCTTGCTGTCGTTGTCGATAACAGATGACAGCCGTCTGTAACTGGTTAAAACCAGCACAACTGTCAATTTAGATTTTTTTCAATGTACAACATGAATGTGATGGCACTATCAATGCATCTGGTGTCGCAATACAGCATTGGAAACTTCGCATACGTCCTTGTGTAAAGGCACATGAACCAGGGTTCGACTCTCAATTTTCTTTTTCTTAGACTGTTATGATGAGAGAGAATTCAATATAATTTTGGACCGCAGTTATTTTAACTTACCTTAGAGATACGTCAAAAATTTATATGAATCTACGCTATGACAAGTACCCCAAAGTAAGTCATAATTAACTGGTCTTCGGAACTCTCGCGCTTTCATCATACTAGTCGAGACCAGTCTGTGCATGAATTTTTGACAGCTGACGGCGGAACAAGTAAAATTGAAGTGGTTTTCTCTCTCTTCAAAAAGCATTTAAAAATCACAGAGGTCTTTAACTACAAACTCATCTCATACTTTGATTCTTGGAGTACACTGGAGGTCACATGTCTTGTCACCTCTCTATTACAACTCCAGATGTCTTACGAGTATCTAGTCTTCCGTAAATCTAAAAGAGTACTTCGGTTGCATATCCCGGCATTAAGAGAAACTGCGACACAAAAATAAATTTTGAAAAAAAGCGAAAAATGCCAAAAAGTGAGTGTCAATATCGATATTAATCGAAAATTAAAAATTGCGCTACTTCTTGACCTCCTTCACACTCTTTGCTCCCAGTCAATTAAAAATTTATTATTTTATTCACGGATACCAACTATCGTCGCATTAAGTTACATAACATCATAACCTCATTGACGTTCACGTACTTACATGGTGTGGTGCGTGTGAATTACATTCCTAAAAATGATAAATTCAACGGTCGACAATCTTCCTTCTGATAAGGAAAATGCTGTGCATAGTGTTGCAGATCAATCGAAAATAAATTTACCGGACCAGCTAACCAACGGGACTTTTCCCAAAGTTTCGGAGGACAGAAAGCCCACTTTACCACTTCTATCGATGGCTCAATTGGTAAATTAAAATTTGATTGACTCAGGCCGATTTTTCGTTGCTGAAACTGAATTATAAAATTACAGAACAACGTGTCGGACACAGTGCCGATTTCAAATACACTGAAAGCTACTCCGGACAATAAGAACTGGTTTCTTTATCGTCCTCGCACTCGCTCTGCAAAGAAAAGACTTTCATTCAGAGAGGTGATTCTTATCTCTAGTGACAGTGAGGGGTCCGATGTGGAATGTACCCGTAACCCGTACGTAATGGAAATTATTCCGAAGACAGAAATAGTTTCGGATAATTCTGTATTGGATGGTGTGGTCGCATCTCAAGTGACTGTCACCGATAACTCGGAATGTCAATCGTCAACCAGCTGCTGCGAAGCCCATGAGTCCACTGTATCGCCATTGAAAGCTCTAAGTGCTGGAAATACAAGCCCATTGGTAAAAATGGGACAGGATTCGCAATCTAATTGTTCCAATGACAACGACTCAACTGTCGATTTAAACAACGACGCTAATTGCAATCAAGATATTACGGGATCTTCTATTAAGAAGGACTTGATTTCGGATGTCCCTCCATTGGAAGAAGCTGTCGTTTCTCACATGATTGACAACGACAACTCGGAACTACTTCAACAACAAACGATTCGCACTAACAGCTGCGCAGATACCCTTCAACCGTCTGCATCGCCATCGCCAGTGAAACCACAACCTACAAGCCCATTGGAACAGGGTCCGCAATCGAATTGTTGCAATGTCAACATCTCAAGTGAACCGATCGCTGACTACATTAGTCAAATCACTGATCCGTCTGACGGTTTGAACAACGAGGATAACTGCAGTGAAGCTGCTAGCGACAAATACTATAATACTGAAGCGATCATGGACGATGAATCGCAGCAGAAGGAAGACATGATTTCAGATGTCTCTCCATTGAAAGAAGCTCACCGTGTGCTTGTCACCGACAACTCTGAATTACTTGAACAACAACCGATTGGAACTGGCGGATGCGACACGTCCCAACAGCCTTCTCTGTCGCCAGTGATACGTGCTATAAAGACAAGCTTATTAGTGGAAATGCGAAAGGACACACAGTCGATCTCTTTTAACGACTCAGCTGAACCGGTCACTGACGTCATCAGTCAGATCAGTAATTCATCTGGCGATTTAAACAACGATGATAATTGCAGTCAAGCTCTGAAAGAAGAAACATATGAGACCCGCTCAACTGAATCGATCGTCGACGATGAATCGAGACGGAATATTATCACGGAAACTGCTACGAAGGAACAGAAGGCTTTGGATGTCTCTCTTTTGGAAGAAACTCTAGTGTCTCATGTGATTGTCACCAAAATCACGGACGTACTTGAACAACAAGGGATAGGGACTGATAGCTCCGTCGAGGTTTATGAGCAATCTACATCTCCAATCAAAGTACTAAGTATTGTTAGTACTGGTCCATTGGTAGAGGTGCGGAAGGACATTCACTCAAGCTGTTCCAATGACAACGACGTAAGCGAACCAGTCACTGATGGGTATAGTGAAGCGAAACCAAATATCATTTCGTGTGCCGACTTAAGCAATGAGGACGACGAAGCTATGAAAGATAATTCCTATGACATCGGCTCAACTGAACCAGTCATCGACGACCTTTGTGATTCGAAAAAGGAAACTATTGGGTCTGAATGCGACTCAAGCTATGGATTTTGTCAACACATTGAACCAAATACATCTGGGAACGAATCACCTGAATTAGTGGTCTATGGCATTGTTCAAACGAAACGAAAAGATTTTGTGTGTGAGTGCAGTACGTGCAGTAAACTTGAGTACGCAATTGGCAACGCTGAAATGGTACAAGATAGAATCAGTAAACTCAGACCAAAATGTCTACAGTTTGAGCGTGAATCTGAAAGCGAATTGAATGAGTCAATGGTACAAGCTGTAGAGGGGAAGCGTTTATCAACACTGTTTATAGCAGACTCCTCTCAAAGTTCCATGAAAGATGCAAGTGGTTTGGAATATTCTCCATCTCAACGCTTGGAATGGTCCAGTGATCACGATGAATTAATCATAGATGAAGGACCCGACGATCGCAGCAACCCAAGCGACTCAGATGAAAACATGTGCAACGGGGAACAGGACGAGCATAAGAATGATTTCCACAAAGGCGAACATGACTGCGATTTGACTGATATTAGCGATTCGAGCCAAAATACAGTCGGCACAGAAATCTCGAATGCGGTTTACTTGAGTGACGACGAATTAATACAAAAACTAGGCCAGCAAACACAGAGAAAATCAAATTTCGAAAGTCGGTCCTTGTCCGATGATGAGCTCATCGCAAGAGGAAGATGTGGTAAAGAGGTGACGAATGATGCAGTCAATTTTCTTATCATCCTTCCCGATTCCGGCGTTCCAAGAATGAATTCCATGGACGAACAGATATTGCGCGCAAATGATGCTCCAGTTCCAGTTCCGGTTTCTCAGGTAAAACTTAAATCAGTAAACTCTCACAGGCATGGCATGAGAATCAGTAAAAGAAAATTGTCGGCCTGAAAAGGCGGCTGGGAATACCGACCAAATTTTATTGACTCTCATGCCAGCTGCTGAGGTGACCTGCGCGATTTATAGTTTAAACATTGCAACCCACCAACTGGAGTGTCTATTATCTCTTCATTAGAACGAAGATCTATCACCTGTCGAAGGCCAAGCGTCACCTTCCTCTGTGAGTTCGAAATCGCAGGATGATAATATGGGGGAGTCAAATTCTGGATGTAGCGAGTATGGTACGAGACGATGTTCTGCTCTGTGTTAGACATGTATTTCATTGGACTAATTTCATTATAGAACAAGAATGTGATCAACGACCTGCCGAAAGGGGAGATAGATTACTGATCCGTTTGAAACGTAGATGGTCGGCTGGTAACTCGATGAACTTGGCTGAAATCCCGCAGAAACGTACACACATCGAAACCTCATCTGAATCTGATTCAGATGGGCAACAAATCGAACAGAATAAACGGACGCGACGAAAGCCGAAAAAGTCGTCGCTACAGCCAGCTGAACGGATGGGGGGATTTTTCAGCAAAATGTCGAATAGTTTACGCGCGAATGGAACAAAAATGAAAGCGAAACTGTCGCTTGGACGAAGAAGTTTACCGAACAGACGAGAAACCGGTGCTGACCATTTCGTCGTTACTCCTTATCGCGAAGATAAGGTCGTTGAAAGTATGAAAGGATTTAAAGTTATTCCTGATTGTCAGGATATTGAAACCGAAGATGATTCGTAGATCAGCCGGGTACATCTACAATCGAATTAAGGGGAATTAAGCGCAAGCTTTACTAAGCGTTCAGTGCGTTTGTATAAATAATGTAAAACGTTGATGAGCAACGACTCTGATTTTTCAAGTGCCAAAAAAAATAAAATTTTCTGTTTATTGTAACCGCTTGTGTCTACTCGTACCATCGAAAAATTGAGCAATTGCACCTGTCTTTTCGCTACTATTTTACTAGGAATCCCTTTCTTTGTTTACGTGACGATGCTGAGCCCATTAAATCTGTTACTTCATTCGTTGCAAATTATCTCCTAGTGCTAGAAACTAAATGTTTCACTTCAATATTCTTATCACACTTTTTCCGACGGTACACAGAATGAAACTTAATAGTACAATAGTCAAACGTAACGTTAGGGTAACCGTGGAACTACAATATGTTAGAGAACACTAATGACTAAGCAGAGCTGATCGCCTATTTTTCTCGTCGGTATTTTTGCCAGCAGTAGTCGTTTTATTATGTTATTGGAACTGTCCGACTGTTTCAATAAAGTTCAACAGCACATATAGCTTCCTAGAGAGGTAAACTCAACTCAATTAAAGTTTGTAATTGGTGAGCATTGCTAATTTAGCATTCCACAGCTTTAATTGTTCAACATCGTTCTACATGTTGTCAACAAAAGAAGCGTAAAGAGTGTCGTTTCACTCACGCGTACGTGTGGAATTTAAGAAACGTAAGGACAAACGCTACTTCTATGTGGTGGAATACGTGTGGAGCAAATAAAACGAACGAAAGAAACAAACGAAACCCACCAAAATTACATTCTTATTATGAGATCCGTTTAAGGTTCAAAGTAAAGTTAGACAATAGTTATTGGTTCACCAAGGGAAACATAATTGGAAATTGCATATCGAGGCTGACTTTATTAGGTTGGGGTTTCGTGTTTCTAAACCATGAAGAAATGTTGTTGAAGCAATGTTCACCGGGGTAAGCGCAACGTTTTCAGAAGAAAGGCTTTCAAAGTTTCATCGGATGATAAACTGATCAGAATTCATTCAAAGATTGCGAAGGTCTGTTCCATCGTCATGTAAAAACGACTTTCGTCAAGCCGAAAAGAATCGAGAGCATCCCCAGAGGCATAACCTCAACGTTCCGCGAATTTTTTAGCCCCGTACGAAGTACTGGGGGCTTATAAGATTAATATGCCGTTTGTAACACGTCGAATTGGAAGCAGACAGTAAGGGCAAAGCATTTGGTCGAGTAAATCTCATCCGATTTTGCTAGATTTAGTTTTTTATGGAAGGTAATTGAATACCGGAAAGAACGTGGCGAAGAAAGTTTCAAATTTGGGCCCTTGGACTAAGGCCGCTACGCGGCCCTAAGTGTTTTTTGCACATAAATCGAGTAAATCTCATCCGATTTTGTTTCGTTTGAGAGATAATTGAATACCGAAAAGAACGTGGCGAAAAAAGTTTCAAATTTGGGCCGTTGGACTAAGACCGCTACTCGCCCCTAAGTGTTTTTTGTACATAAATCGAGTAAATCTCATCCGATTTTGCTAGATTTAGTTTTTTATGGAAGGTAATTGAATGCCGAATAGAATGATGGCGAAAAAAGTTTCAAATTTGGGCCCTTGGACTAAGGCCGCTACTCGGCCCTAAGTGTTTTTTGCACATAAATCGAGTAAATATCATCCGATTTTTCTAGTTTTTGTTTCGTTTGAGAGATAATTGAATACCGAAAAGAACGTGGCGAAAAAAGTTTCAAATTTGGGCCCTTGGACTAAGGCCGCTACTCGGCCCTAAGTGTTTTTTGCACATAAATCGAGTAAATATCATCCAATTTTTCTAGTTTTTGTTTCGTTTGAGAGATAATTGAATACCGAAAAGAACGTGGCGAAAAAAGTTTCAAATTTGGGCCGTTGGACTAAGGCCGCTACTCGGCCCTAAGTGTTTTTTGTACATAAATCGAGTAAATCTCATCCGATTTTGCTAGATTTAGTTTTTTATGGAAGGTAATTGAATGCCGAATAGAATGATGGCGAAAAAAGTTTCAAATTTGGGCCCTTGGACTAAGGCCGCTACTCGGCCCTAAGTGTTTTTTGCACATAAATCGAGTAAATATCATCCGATTTTGCTAGTTTTTGTTTCGTTTGATAGATAATTGAATACCAAAAAGAACGTGGCGAAAAAAGTTTCAAATTTGGGCCCTTGGACCAAGGCCTCTACTCGGCACTAAGTGTTTTTTGCACATAAATCGAGTAAATATCATCCGATTTTGCTAATTTTTGTTTTATTTGAGAGGTAATTGAATACCCAATGGAAAGTTGGCAAAAAATTTTGAGTTTCTACAATAATGTCGTAAATTGTTGGTTTTATTTGAGAGGTACTTCGTACGGGCTTTCGTAATTGCGCTCTGCGCAATTTTAAAAATGAACACTTTCAGTAAATTTGTCTTGCATTTTGGTAACAGACGCATTAGAGGGTTGTAGACGTATTAGGGTTCCGGGCGTATTACGGCTACGGACGTATTATGGTTACGGACGAAATAGGATTACGGGTCGTACGGGGCTAAGTCGCAGCAAACGCTCCGACTGTTCTGATGCCTTGTTTTGGTTGTCTATATGGATGACGTTTTGACAGCTAAAATTACCTTGGATGGAATACGCTTTTTGGCAACCTAACTACATTCATTAAGGTGGCGTTTTACAAATAAATTAGAAATTAGTCAACGATTCATGATTCTACAAATAAAGAAATAAAATAGTATTTTGACAGCGTAAAAACGAAATTTATTTGCTAGAGAGAGTATTGAACAGACATATATACTATGTGACAATGTTTCGGCAACAATATAATTAAACGATGAACTGAGCTAATGTGGACTGACCTTTTGTTAAAACTGATAAAGTACAAGATCACATTTCAATCTTTTCAAAAATATGTTGATTAAATGAAGTCGACGATGATTCGCTTTAAGCCTTGGTTATATGAGTGTCAAATTGACCATTGCAACCCAAACTTTGAACGTCTATTTCTCGTTTTAGTTTTAATTAAACCGTCAAAATAAAACAGGCTAGAAACAATGAATGAGTAGATTCAGTTATCAATAATTGATAAATTACGTATGGTATAAGCAACAAAATGGTCTGTAAAATTTGATTATAATTTTGCTGATTTTTGTATCGCATCGATACAGTTTTTAATCTGTAATACATACAACCCACGAAAAACTAAATGGCTGCCAAAATTAGTATCATTAAAGAATGATTGCAGTTTAAGTGAAAGTGATTGTTTTATATGGAAAAACATCGGAGCCTCCATAAAAAAAAAACCGGTGCCTTCGAATTGTATTGTAAATATTGGTCTCGCAGGTATAAAATGTACAAAATGAAACGCCAAACACATTTTAATTTCACTCGGTTCGATTTTAATGTCAGTCTTTAAAAACAAATTTACATCGATTTTTATTGAACCCGAAAACATGGATATCATTTAAACCAACTTCGCATTTTTACATAAAACCTACCTTATAATGGGCAATTAATTTTGGTATTTAAATTATTATTTCTTGTTGGGACCTCTGTAAAGTAATAAATAATTTAGACGTTGCATTGTGTCCCCCGTGCTTAATAAACAGTTTTGTGACAATATTGTTGCTAATTATATTTTAATTTTTTTATTGATCACATTTTTCCTCATACTCAGACTTTATAATTGCAGTCCAACAAAAACCGATCGATTAACAAAAAAAAACTTAATTCGAGTCGTTATGCAATTCCAGTTATATGGAAATTTTTGTTGGTAATTTCGGTCACTGTAATTGGTCATTTTTTTGACTATGAAATGTACTTAAAATACAAAAATTAATTCTCGAAGCATGAGTCAAGGTGAGAAATGTTTTTGCTTATAAATAATAATTTTGCTGACATTTTTACTGTTGGCTTTTATTTATATTGCAAATTTCAATCCGGATTAGAGTTTACAGAGTCAAGGGCCCATTTAATTTCGACGTCATTTTGCCATTCTCTTTGTTTTTACCTCCTCTAGTTTTTGATAAAGGTGAGATTCTACTCAACTCAGCTTGGCCTGTTGAATCACACTTATCCCATAAGAGGTTTGACAATTCTATTCCAAATGGAGGGACAGATGTGTCACGACTTTTCTTTACAGTGGATGTCTGTGAAATTTTTACATGAATTTACTTCAGTTAGTTTACAGCTGGCCCACTTATACAAAGAAAAGTGCTTTTTCTTGTTTATACGGATTTATACGACACGGACCAGCTGAAATCCGAAGCAAATTCATGCCTAAACTTCACTGGCGCCCACTGTAAATTTCTTCCGCAAAAAAAAATCAAGGCAAATGTAATAGATTTTCGTATAATTACACAGCACTGCTCCCAGCTAGCATGAACACTAAATTGACAAGTGTCAAATTTGAAGGCTTTAGTACTGAAAAAATTGCAGCATCATCTACAGGCCAATCGGGGTTTCCTATAGATCATCTTGACGGACGTTTGAAACGACATCCACAAATGAATGAATGAACGAAACATTTAACGAAACATAAGTGAGGCTACGTCTGAAAGTAACATAACTTAAGATGATCTACAGGGAAATGTTGTTTGGAAACTAAAGCTCGAATGTAATAGATTTTCGTAGAATTATATAAGATTTTGTCATAATTTAACTAATGTCAGCGCTCTATTTTTTTGTCAACCAACTTCATAGCTATGACATTTCGTGGATATTTTACCAGAGTGAAGTTAGGATAGGATAAAGTGGGTAGGATAACACAAATGTTATTACTCACACCTAAGCCGCCGATAAGCCTTTTGTGCTTGCCCACAGAAGTTAGAGGGTTGTTCTTTTTATTTGGTTAAGATAATTCAGTATTATTCTGGGTGAGTGGTTTTTTATTGAGCTACAGTGTAAGAACCAAAGAATCTGGCCCTCTTCATTATGTAAGCAGGACATTAACATAGTAAGTGTTCTGCGGGTTCAGTCTCACCACATTAGTCGCAGAGTGGGCTGTTTGAGAGAAAGTTATATCACTTGAGAATAGAGCCCAAAGAATGAAGTACTAAAAAAGTAGTAAAATTGTGTCAGTGGGTCAGTACGCCATAGCTTTATATAACATAGAAAGTAAAGGAAGAATTAATTCGCATTTTTGCCATATATTTGTTTAGACTGGGATACAAAAAAACGCCATTCCAAATACTCTAATAATCAAATGCCGACATAGATTTAAATTTAATCTTGGAGAATTCAATCTCGTCCTCGTACAGCCAAACACAGGCAGTCGAGCATAAATGTACAGATTTTTGTCAGTCAACGACCTGGTTTTGGGTAGCCAGTCCGGCCCTGGCGTCCAACCAAACATTGTCTTTTAATTTAAAATATTTATTCAAGTATTTCGCTTGTTACATAAAGACTTACACAAATGATTAAATTACTTACATCTAGGTAATATATGGTGTCGTTCATTAAATGTTTTCTTAATTATTCAGCGTCCCTCCCTCCATGCTTCATGTCCGTATTTTTCCCATACCTTAAACTGTCAAACTTTAATTGTTCTATTCCGACCCCAAAAAAGCGAACGTCTTCACGACGTCCATACAATTTGTCTTAATTTTAACTCCATCCTCATCCTCTTAGAAGGTTCCGACACATACCTTCATAAAGGACCGGTCGTAGATGATGCCATTTGTATCTTCTTCGGTAGAATGTCATTGAGTGTTTCACCATTGAGCAATGATTCCATGATTTTACTTTCGTTTGCTGCAGCTGCTTCTTGTCGTATATTTTCACAAGAGTTTTGTCGAAAGGCGCTTCCGACAGGGAAATCGTTCTCTTTCTCTTCTTCGTCAGCATGGTCAGGACCTTTTAAGATCTCGGACGTTAAGATCTTAAGATTTTCGTTGAGTGTTTGTCGACTTGACTTTGTACCGATTGATTCTCGTGTCGGTGCAGCTGATCGTTTAATCTGGCGAGTTGTTTCTTTCGATCCATTTATTTCTTCAAAAACGGTCTTAGCATGGAATGGCCATGTTGAGTTGTCCGCCAATTTGCGAAATTCATTTTCAGCTAGCCAACGGAACGGCGGTGGAGTCACATAATCAGATGAGTGATCGAACCTTGATTGCAGTCGGGAATAGACCACTCTGTACAGCGGATAACATTGATACCTGTAAGATAAATAGAGAAAACAATCAGTAAAATGCGGGAATGCGGGCGGACGATTAACACGGATTTTTATCTGAAAATTGCTCCTACCTGTTGTAGACTGCGTATTCGTTGAATTTCAATTGTCCCATGGCCGAATCGAAATTATTGTCGTCAATGTACCGCCGTTCTGCCGGCAATTTTTCCGGTTCTTTCAATGAACCAAAACCAGCAGAGTCTTTGTGCGTAATGCAATCTCCAAGTAACACTCCACAGATGAAGAGTACGCCACTGTTACTCCGATCATAACTAATTGCTTTTCTGGAACTGTCGGTAAAATAAATTCCCCGTCCGAGTATTCCACCGTTACTCAGTCGCTCATCGAAACCATCACGTTGAATCTGTTCGACATTTTGCCGATCTCTCGTACAATGGAAAAGCAGAGCAAAATTGTCGTCAAATGGGGCTGCGTCTACCGCATTGTGTCGCAAGAAATTCAGTGACTGCTGCCTGCGTGCAATTTCTTCGTGGCTGAGGCCAAGCTCGGTCAATACCATCGGATCGTTGCATTTCGCCTTCAGCATTTCATTTCTTGCATTGACGAAACGTGTCCACACCGTTGGATTCACGATTCGGTCGATGTAGCAGACATTTAAAGGATCGAGTAATTTCTCCAATTTTCGGAATTCTTGCGATTTTGAATCGACTGCAAAAAGCTGGTATGGATCCAGTGATTGTGCGACCTTTTCCATATTTGCGTTCCAATTTGGAGGAAGTGGAATGTTTGCACTGACAGTATTGATTACGGGGAACGGAAGATGTAATGGACGCTCTGGGACAGAAACACCGAAAAATTTTCTAGTGTAAGACAGCGTCGGTAGCGTGCGTCGTAATGATCGGCAACCTATAATTATGTTTGGCGGTAACAGAACTGCACTTCGATTCGAGACTGATACCTGAAAACAATGGAATGCACGAATTAGTGGAAAGAAGGGTGTAAGTCACGCACAGCAATTTATATTTGACGCCATTTAGGAGAAAAAAAAATTGGACGAAAAAAGTCTTACCGATCCGAATGGGAGACGTTGTTGGTTGGTCGTCACATTATTTTGTTGAGCCGCTGTGCTCGAGCGGGCTGCTGACGAAGTGCTTGCTGTAGACATTTGATTGCTTTTTTCCGTGAGAGTAGGAACCAAACCTTGAAACGGCGGCATACTGACTAATGACTTTTGTCTTCAAACGCGTAACGAAATATGAATCAATTGAATCGATAAACGAATAATTATGTCTCTATCACTGCCTGAGATTATAAAATGGTTAAAAAGACTGCACACTTGACACTTAACGTTCCGGCTTAGAACTTCGTTTTTTTATTATTTCGTTTGTGCAGCGTCTAATTGATATACAAAATTTAAGGAGAGTGACTGACAAAACACGACCACCACGTCCAAGTTTCAAACTGGAATGAC
The DNA here is from genome assembly GCF_014529535.1 of Bradysia coprophila. Taxonomy (NCBI): domain Eukaryota; kingdom Metazoa; phylum Arthropoda; class Insecta; order Diptera; family Sciaridae; genus Bradysia; species Bradysia coprophila. Next base: position 6,762,521 of record NW_023503493.1, on the reverse strand, counting down.
GCTGGTTGAACGCTTTGAAAGCTGTTGACCCTGTTGACACATAATTGAGATATGATCGGCTATTGTGTCAAGAGCCGCTACATTCAATATGCCGCTCGTGTCACTAGAATGTGACGTCGTTTTGCCATTTTTGCATTTTACTATAAACGATTTTCAAAACTGAGCGCGGGAAGAAAAGTAAAAAAATTTAAAAGTGGAAAAGTACGCGTTGATTTCAATCCAAATGTTCTGCTATTTGAAACAATTCTTTCAATTTAATCAGAGAATTAAAAATTTTGATTGTCTTCGAATGAAAGAAGAGTATTCAAATAATTTTTTAAGGACGATTGTGGCTCAGACTTAGGGCACCGATTCTTATACAAACCTGTTCACGGAGAGCGATTTCTGACCAGTTAATTTTAACTAATCTTTAGTGGCAAGTCAAAATGAGAGGAATTGAAAATGTTGTGTATGAGGGGGTTCAGTTCAGTTCAGTTCAGTTGAAATTTCGCAATGAAATGCAGTTAGAGTTACCGATAGACGCCAGTTGACCAAGAGATTAACTAGTCTCGGGTCGTCTGTCAAAAATTCATGAATGAATGAAAGAGAGTAAAAGCCCCATTACATCCACAACTCTATGGTGAGTCCAGTGATTGAAAACAATTTTCATGTATTTTGCAAGGTTTCATAAACTATGCACTAGCATTATGAATCGACTCCCGTCAGGAGATTTCAATTCTTGGCTACTAGCAACCTGATTACAAAACAACAGTTTTTTGCTGAGAAATAATAACATATGGCGTTGATGCAGCCTCACCGGCCCAATGTCATCTGTTACCATTTTTTGGTTTTTTGTCATTATATTGAATTTTCTGTCAAAATTACAGTGACCGACATCTCAAATGTCTCACTGTCATTTTTTTCAGAGAATGTCATTGTGAATTTGCAATGACACAATAAAATTCTCAGAAAAATTTGACAGTGAGACATTTGAGATGTCGTTCACTGTATCTCTATGCGACAATGTCCGAATATCTTTCTCCAATGTTTTTTGATCATTATATTGCAATCCTGTGAAAATTCGTGTTCGTCATGTTGGTAACATTATAAAATGCAAAAAAACAATAAACGATACCAAATTCTGGTATCAGCCGCCGTCGTAAGTGGCTCACAAACCGCAACAGCAGTAATACGTTTGTTCCAAGGTCATTTCGAAATGTCAAATTTCATCCACAGAAAGTAGCTTAACCTCAACTTTCAGGTTGACGAAAATTGTAACGAAAAATTTACAAAGAAATTTGTTGGCGTTTAGGTTATGTTCATCTCTGTGGATGAAATCGTCGTCGTTCGTATTGTCAAAGTTCGGTTTTACAGTTATTTGGAAGAAACCTATGAATTCTGTCATTTTTTAGCTTTTTTTTACTATATCGTGTCATTTGTTGCATTTAAGTATGAAAACATAGATGGCGTCACTATCTACAATTCTCCTAGTTATATGTTGATCCGATTTTAAGCTATGAAAACAGGTTGATGTCAGCACTCAGGAAACATCATTTCCAAAACGACAAAAGAGCAAGGTAAATATAGTGAAGTTCGATACAAACGCCATCTCATCCCTTCGTTGAAAGCAAAAAAATGGAATAGAAAGTCGGGCCATCTGTTGTGAGATAGCGAAAATATTTTTGTGAAATACAAGTAAATCGTAGTCAACCATTTAAAAAAAGGTGTCATTGGCATCGAACTTATGTGCTAGGCCGCTCGTCTGAATGGCATTACCTTCTCACTATATTTGCCTTGGATGCCACCACTCAGGAATATTCATTTAATGACGAAAAAAGTTAATCCAAACTTAATTGTCTGGTATACGAAGAAAAAGTTATCGGAGTCGATGGAATTTTAAGTGAAAAATTGGATGGACGCACTCTGATATGAAAATGTCGTGAAATGAACTACATTTGTTTAGCCCGTGCCAATTTTAATTTTAATTTTAAATATTATATTGTAACGACTGCAAATTAATTCAACACAGAGACCACGAAGCTATATCATTTCGAAACAACTCGCCTCCTCCTACATTTGCATTATCAAATCCTTGAATCAAATCGCAAACAAACATCTATAGAAAATGGATCGCATACCAGAACAAGTCAGAAACCTTATGTAAAATTATGTGATATGACAGAGTACTCTCATTTCCTGAATGTGACCCCCATATACGGTTATTACAACAATTTGTGATCGGTTAATAACCCCTAAACCGTATATAGTAAATAAGTGCACATTCACCCAGGTTTCTTCTTTTTTTTATCAGAACGGTATGCGTAGCCAGCCAACGTTACAGTCACATATAAATAACCGTGCACCATATTTATACAAACATCTGAGAGGAAAACAATGTGCTCATTTGTCAGTTAATATGTTGGATATTATTTTCTTAAATCCCTGCACGCATTTTGTGTGTTTATAGTATGAAGACATTTTAAAGTCACATGTGAAATTCTCCCGACGAATTACTTCCATACGGACTTCAAGCTATAGCTTCGCTCCGAACGAAACATTTATTTTCGAGGCAAAACATTCATCAGTAAGTGTAAAAAGATCACACTGTTCGTCAGAGAAAAACTACTATTGTATGTTTTATACTAGTGGCTGCTGCGCATACGATTTAATATTAGACATATTCGGTGTTTGTTGACATGTTGATGAAATAAGTAAATCTTATTCCATTTAAGGGCATTTACCTTTTAAGGTTTTTTTTCCTTCTTCTTATTTCGAGGTATACGAACGAGCGAGGTAAATATTCTAACGGAACACAGTCAGTATGTTACACACATGGGGGAGGTGTGTATTGAACTTTATCTAATTTTAGGACCTTTTTTATCGTTTGAATTTTGTTGAACGAGATAGATTAATGAAAATCCATGTTTTTAGCCGAAGAAGATGGAAGACGATTTTTTTGTTCTCTTTTTCGTGTTTTTCTTTTTACTCTCGTTGCCAATGATTTACGAATGATAAATGGATGGAATAATTATTTGGTTGACTGTGTGTGCTGTATGTAATCGTTAAATGAGATTTTGATTTATTCAAATTTTTAGTGTTGAAACGTGCATCCTTTTCGGATGTTTTACAATTTTTATGGATTATATAACACTACGCGTAATAGCACACTCTATTTACGAGGTAGAAAACGATGATTTTTATGTTTCAAAATAATTCAATCGCTTACGATTTCGACCTTCTTGCGTTTTAAAGTTTAATTGGATTAACTCGCGACGGGATTAACTCACACATTTATAGAGGAAATTTTTGGGACAAATTGCATTCCCAGAAGGTCTTCCTTCCGAATAAATGAACGGATGAACGCACTGACAGTGCTATGAACGGATTTATTTATCGAATCAAATTTAACACACTTCATCCGAGATTTCTTTTTATCTAACTAAATGTAACAAACGTTGCAACAAAAAGGCAGCAAGTGAATTTCAGCTTCTCATAATTGCTTTATCAAACCGACAATAAACGATAAGAGATTATTACGTACTTTTGCATTACATATATTTACATTACGCTCTCTCATTTACAACTTTATCGGCGCTGCGTTAACTATAAATATTTTCTGCAACTGCGCTGCGAAAACTGAACTTTTTCATGCGTGATTTGGGTGGCGAACGAAGGGTCTGTTTTTACCTGGTTTTCTATGTTTTACTTTTCATCACTAGTTGTGAAATGGATTTACTTTTCACCACTCCTTCTTCATATCTGAACCATTAACCGTAAATAAAAATTCTGCCCTGACCTCGCTTCGCTCGTTTGATAACATCACATCTAGTGATGACACAAACGACCACTTTTCACAACTAGCTGCATAAATAACTATTTAATTCTTTCACTCAGTAATAGATGGCCATTCATAGCATTCTATTGTTTTGGTCTTTACTAATTGATATCAAAAGTTCTAAAAATAGAAAAGGGACCAACCGCAATTTTTGAATATTTTTTTTACTTATTACATAATGCTTGCTTGGACTTATACCACCGTAGATTCACACAGCGACTTACGTATCAAATATGACATTTAGAACAAAAGATTTTCGTTGATTTTAACAAGTTTCTGAAAGAACAGGTTAGGATACTTTCGAAACACAAATTTTGACAACTTAGACATTTTTTGTTAAACACACTCATAACAGATTGTACGAAAAGAAAACTTGAAGGAAAAAAAAATATTTTTATCAAGTTGACATTTCACACATTCTGTAATGGGTGTGTTCAACGAAACCTGTCTAAATTGTCAAAATTTGTGTTTACGCCTTCGTGATCAACTCAGAAGTATCTTAACCTGGTCTTTCAGAACCTTGGATTTCAGCTCATTTTCATCGTTCACATTTTTACCGACACTTCATTACCGTCACTTAATGATATAAAACAGTTTTTGTAGAGAGAATTTATAAAAGATGGTGTTGGTACTCGGCGAGGCGGAAGCAACGCCACCTATTATAAACTCTAGATTCATGACTTTTTATTGGAAATTTTATTTCTAAAATTCGGAAAAAAATCTGAAAACAAATTCAGAATTGATGTATTGCTTGGCCTGAATTTCTTCGGAATTTTATCAGAATTATTGGGAATTTTACCGAATAAAAAATTTCCCATAATAAGCCCTGATTTGATTATATCATAACTGTGTACCTCAGTTCGACGGACTTTCGTTTGTTTAGTATGGTACACCATGATGAGGTTACGTGCTGCAAAGTATTGGAGACAAAAATAACCGGTACAGCGGGGAGTTAATGTCATACATAACCGAATCAGATTCACGGGTGCACGAAATTCCAAACATACGCCATCCATTCCTTTCATTAGGAACAAAAGAAAATCGAAGTAATGTGCTCGGCCGCGAGACTGAATAGCATTACATTTTCATTATATTCCACTGTACATGTACAAGGACTGTATATGGACGGAAATATCATTTGTACTCGAATTTTAAACGATTCATTTGTAATCGACAGCACCGACGAAAATCAGTAATGAGCAGAGGTTAGTGCAGTCTCATATAGCGCATATGTTAAAATTAACGAAGTAAAAGATTGAAAATGTATTGATCGGAAGAAGTAACAGACTCGGTATTGACTGATGTCGACAGTGTGAAATTTTATTGTAAATATTTGATACAAATTTTCAACCAAAAGAGAACATGAGCAAGAAGTAGTGAATTTGGCTTCTCACCTGTTCCAACGTTCACATTAAATTAGAAAACATGTTAGGGACTCTCATTCAGCAGCAGCTAATATTTTCTTGTTCCACATATTCTATCCATTTGTCTGGCCAAAATTATTTAACATTTCGGAGGAGGCATTATGCGTTCATTTTATTGTCGTTTTTAATTCAATTCAATCGATTTAAATAAATTTACCTTTTTATAGACTGTTGACTGATGCACGGCATGGTATTCGAATTATTCGTTCTTTTTGCTGCACGTAACATCCTTGTGTAGGCTGCATTTTATTGCAGTACTTGTTGATTTGCACGGTTATGACACTGACACAATTATACTTCGCTGTGTTATGTAGGTGGAGGAACATTTTCGATCATTTCGTTCCATATAACAATGATCAAGACAATAAGAATTTGTAATTCATCTTGCAAGACATGGGGCGGCCGGGTCATTTATCTGATTGCTATGAGTTTGTCGTTGTTACAAGCTGGAGGATTTTTTTTTAAACTGAATAATTAAGCTCTGAAGGATCATACACTTATGGATTGTAATATGAGAGAGAAACTTTCACCTTTTTATCGCAGCAACAACAAGAAAGATGGAATCTCTCAACTTGGTTGTGTTGTTCATTTCATTATTATTCATATTACCATCCCACATCCCATTCATTATATTTGTCGATTCGTATTTTAACGTGAAAAAAAATCTATTTTAGACTGATCACCGTTGCAACCATGGATCAATCAACCGAAAAATTGCTATTATCATCAAACAATTCCGATTCTCCATTGTTCGGCATTTCGAACTATTACGATTCATCACCATCGATCACCTACGATCTGGCGACAAATTCGCCCGAACAATCGATAATTGTCGATACACTACCGACATTCAAGCTGGGCGCGTACCATCGCACGAGACATTTGTCGTGCATTTTAGAAAATTGGTCGGAATCTGAATCGTACAACTCGTTACCGATGGAAGTCACCCAGCAGAATGATGATTCGTTCAACACAATGCTCGACCGAAAGCCAATGTGTTGGGAAGCTGAAGATGTTAGTGAATACATCACGACGTTAGATGAATCGTGCATACTGGACATTGAATCAGTCGAACGAATCGATAAGATTTCCGATCAGCAAACGTCGGTGCATCCATGGTCGAATCACACATGGCCGCATCGGATTTCCGGTGAGGCGACCCAAAAGAGGATAACAGTCGATGTGCATGCTACCGATAAGAATGATGTTTACGCGTCGACTGTAAAATCTGGTGAGCCGGTTCTGGAGTATCCGAAAATAATGACGACTTCGTGTTACGGTGCGCTGTCTAACCCGTTTGTTGACAAAAGTCTAGAAGATGTGAACACCATTCACAAAAGCAGCGATGAATTGATTGATAAAAGTCAACTCGACGATTTTTTGTATCTAAATCCGCTGATCAATAACCAAGCAAAGTGTCGCAGTCCACTACCAACATCGTTGAGCAATTCGTTCATTGACGGTACAACATCCATGAATGTATCGTTTACGGAACCGAAGTCAATGCAATCGTCTATTGAATTTAGCGGGATGGGTACGAAGACGACGACAATAAATCCGTTGGAAATGTCAGTGCATCTACCGGATGGTTCTAAGTATTTCAGCGACGAAGCTGTTGGTAAATTTGAGGAGGTTGTCGATAGTGGTGAGTAGAATTTTATTTTACATTCGCTGTTGAACATTATTTGTTATAAAAACTGGTTGGGGTGAGGTCATTTTCTAGGATGTGAAGGTTGTCATTAAAAATAAATTTGCGGAAAATAATGTAGACAGCGATTGCGTGTTCCACATTTAAGTTTACGTACGGTTCTCATCTGTTATCGATAACGACTGCAGGAACAGAAATGCGAAGCTCTGACTAATGCGGACCTATATAGAAAAACGTATAGTCTGAACAAATGAAGTGAAAGATTTGAACTGAATCTACTGAAAATACTTTGATCAAGTGAAGTAATAGATCCGATAGTAAAACTGATGAAATGTTTTCCGTCTGTAAAGGGTAAGAACTAGCTATGATTTACTGAAATTGGAGGATTTTTTTGTTGGTTTATTTCTATTTATTAACATGCTTCGGGGACGAAAGTGGGGAAATTTAGAAAAGTCGGAATCCTTTTTGTTTGCAAAGGTTTATTCATTTCCGTTTAGGACGGTCGATTTTAATCGAGCCATACCAAGAATCATTTTTTGTTGCGACTCACTTTTCAAGTCGAATAACAATATAAATAAATAACGGTTACTAAGAGACGGAAGCCAGAGAATTTTTTTTTAATGCTTAGAAGTCAATTCGGTAATTTTTCGACCGCTTGGAAAACAAGCTATCTCCGACATTATTGAATTATAGCTCATTCGATTCGTCGTTCAATTCTAGCGAACGGATGTCTGTAATTTTTTACAAAAAAATCTAGTTTGGGTGTAATGTGTGTAGATGTCATATGATGGTGAAAACACTTTTTTAGCAATATCTTGAGGAAGGAGCAACCCAAAAAGTTAAAACTTTGTAGGATTGTTGGCCTGTCCACTGCCGACAATTTGAGCCCACCCTGACTTCCGCACTCACCACCCATGGCCAGCCATCAATCAAAGTATGGTCAACTTTCAAAGAGTGCTGCATCTCTGCAACATCATTGTTCCGACCAATGGGCCAACCACATATTATGGTAGCTGATCTCAATCACCATCACATACCTCAGAAGTTTTATGTTGCAGGATTTGCGGACCATTTGAAAAAAAAGGTGACCTTTACGGCTGGAATAAAAGACTAAATTTGAAGCAAATTCTCGTCCAACATAGTTTTTTTTTATAAGTAGCATGTCTGGGGGACATTTCTAGCCCAAAACCGATCGATTCCGAGGGACTCTTTCTGAAAAAACACTATTTTTCACATTTTGCTCATAGTCGGGAAGCCTCTTTGACTGTAGGGAAATGGTGTAGCGATGCAGAGTGAACATTTGTAGCCCAGAACTACATACATGCTGTACCTGTTGCAATTCAACGAATTGGAGAGGTTTTGCGATCATGTGCACATCAAATATTTCACCTACAGCAGATCGGTCAAAAACCCTTAAAAGAGTAAAAAGTGACGCAAGTCCTTTTGTATACTTCCAAAACAACTGATATCGTTGTAGGTGACGCTTTCTGTGCTTGTATGGAAAAATTGTAAAATTGCACTTCGTTCGGGCTGTAACTCGCGACATTGCCTAAAATCAATCTTCAAAGAAACTAAGTCAGATACGTAAATTCCTTCCTTTCGTCAGTTTGACCAGTTCTGGGAGCAGTATGTCTGCTTAAACAGCCGAATTTTCCCGGAGTTCGCTAGAGGGAGTTATGAAAGACAGATACACAAACGGGTCATCAGACGCCTGAATTTGAAATTTAGAATGAGAATTCAAATATAAATGATAGTACGGACAGTCTTAATGGTGGTTTAAAAAAGCCAGAGTTGACCAACACCAACAATAATTTTACAAAAATGTATCGACTAATTGATTTACTGAACTGCATGCAAGTCTATTCTGATATTTAAATGCTTCCATTAATTAAACGTTCCACGTTTATTCAACACTCATTATTGTAAATGACATGATTTCTATACGATTATGTGATGGTAAATATTCAAGTTTTTACCTCATAGCAACGTTCCTATTTCAATCATTCCTTATGTCGGTCGAGTCCATTCATCATCATATCGAATAAATATATAGAATTGTCTGACAGTTTTCTGGGCTCAGTTCATCTGCGTTTCACGATCTCGCAAATTAATTAGTTTTAATTGATAAATTGATTGCAATATTCAACTTTCAATTGAAAAGAAATTTTATGTTAGTGATGGTTACGATCCCAATGCAACTCCTCATCAACCGCTATACATTTTCCGATTGATTAAACAACCGATGAGCACACATCACTTCACAATCTCCCAGCGTGGTTTTGCATTCGTAGTATTTTTAACAGCAGATAACAGAGTGCATATTCAATGTAAAATGTGTTAGACCCAGAATCAGGCAGGATATCAAATAGACTGCGGTCAAAAGCATACATTTCAAAGCTAATCAAGCTAATATCCAATTATGTAAAATTCAGCAGAACTGGTATACTGATATACGCACTGTTCTGCCCACTATTCGATCAAATTGTAAAGCAATGGGTAGCTCTGACTCAAGTGAACGAACTTTTATCACAAAAAAGAAAATGATGAAATGGCAAACTGGTATAATATACCAAACAGCTAAAACTGAGAAAACAAACGTGCTCGATCATGGGTATGAGACAAAGCGACGTCATTTTATTTCAGCAAACCGTAGGCGTCGAATACCGGATGAATGAAAACTTGCAATTTATTAAAATCAATTGCGAAATTCTCGTCTGTCTATTTTCCGTTGAAATTATGTGCAGACCGTCTGTTGTTAGTTCAAGTGTTGTTTGCCAGTAAGAAACTATTGATATACCTATAAAGCATAACGTACTGTGCGGAGATTAAAATACGTTGGCAATGTGTGTAGAGTACAAAATATTTTATTTATATAAATGCAGTTGATGCATCGATCAAAAACAGGCCACTGACGATATTTCGTAGTACTAGATTTGGGAGTAAATTTTGTGTATCGTGGTTAAGGACAGACATAGTGAAAATTCTTCCTAGTCTTGAATGGGTCAAACTTCAATCACCCTAATATCAACTTAAAGGTTGACCCATATTATCAATGTCGATGAATGACACAACATCGCGATCTCTAATATACATAATTGACCGCTTTACTTTGAGCATTATAAATTACGTTTCTTACGTAAAATCCGTTGAGGTGCACTTTGCGACAAGTACAGTTCACGAATGGCATTTGCTTGAAAGCATTGCACCATTGAGTAAGCAAAAATTTAAATGTAAATTATATATCTTCTTGTCGCGATTTCACAAGCGGTGCACTATTCAATTCCCAGCTCAATATTTCTACATTCAATGACATGACTTGAAAAAAAAAACAACGGAAAAGCAAACATTTTCGCTGATATGATGTCAGGTCTTGTTTTTTTTTTGTTTAGACAAGCATAGAATCGATTTGATGTGAGAAAAAATCTTTTAATTGGCAGAGCTATGCTGACTGAGGCATTATTTTATTGCTCGTAAATCGACAGATTTTTTTTTAATGGGACAATCGTTCAACGTGATCCATGCACTTGACATAAATCCATTAATTTACACATTGTAACTCCCATGATAGATCTAAATCCACGAGAGATAAATCTTCGATATTTTTAATTAAATTTGAAATATGGAAGATCCCAAGAGTTTGAATTGAATGAGACTAAATTCAAAAAAGTTTGTGACGTCATCAGAGTTAGTTGATATAAGAATTCCATTGGTGTTCGATTAAGGGCAATAGTTGATAAACTACATTTAACCATTGAAGTACCACTAGTCGGAACTTTGCTGTTATGACAAAATATTTAAATATTTTTGCGCGTCAAAATTAAATTTTCTCCAAAAAATATTTTCACGCGTCACAAAAATGTTTCCCTGTTAAAAAACGCTTCAAATTTCACGCGTCAAATAACGCATGAAAGTGACTTTTACTCTAGCCAGTCAAATCTCTGGGACTTTTGTCTGGGCTTCTACAACAAAAAAACAAACCAACAACACAAACTTTATATTAAAGTGGAGTTTACCCGGCTTCGCTCGGTATTACTTTTTGACATATTTAAAGAATGCATTCACAGCGCCAACGGAAAAAACAATTCACGCGTCAAATAGAGCAAGAAAATGAGAAAACGAGCCATCAGAACAGTCGGAGCGTCTGCTGCGACTGAGCCCCGTACAAACCCGTATATCTATTGCGTACGTGACCCTAGTGCGTCTGTCACCCTACTTTGACCGTAAGCCTATGCGCCGGTTAAAGTACACGGAAAATCCCAATATGCGTGTGAGATCTATAAGTGGACTTAGCACCCCCATTTTTTGGCATATAGCTGTGAAATGCATATTTCGAAGACTGTAGTTAAAATAGCTGTGCAACTTATAGTATAGCTGTGAGCCGCATTTCAAATCTATCACGAGAAATAAAAATTTTTTCTTCTAAACTTTCATGAATTTTGCGGTCACCCATCTAAGTACTAACCGCGCCGATTGATGCTTAACCCGAGAATCCGACCGTCACCTATGCTGCTGCTGTGCTAACTTTGCTTGTGCTTTAACACGTTCTTATTTCGAAGCGTTGCTACCACAATATAAATTCTACAGCTATATTATGCGGCACACAGCCTAATTCAAGTCTGTAGTTTTTATATTTAGCATTTTTAGTTTGGTGAGTTGTCAGTTGTCACTTGGAGAATGGCTTTAGGTTCTGAAAGAAAGTGAATTGAAACTGTGTGAAGAATCGCCAATTCAATTATTATCTGTGAAATGACGATTTTGATTTTTAGGAGCAATACTTGGCTAATTAATTAATTCGTTTCTAATGTAGTGAAATTTCTGATATTTTCATTCGTCTGTGTTTCTACGGATTTTGACTATTGAAGAGGCGTTACCATTAACCTGATGATGAAACCTCATTATAATCAGCTAAGCTGTTTTAGAACAGTTTTTGGTGCGATTTTTCTTTATCCATTAACATTAATGTCAATTGAGCATCAGCACGGATGACTTGAATGCATGGTCCCATACATTTTCTGATATGCAGCCCACAGCTATATTTTTCATACGTCAAATATGCGTTACACAGCTATGATATAGAGTACACAGCCACAATATGCAAATCCTAGCTATAACATGTGTTGTCGGTGCATAATGTAGCTGTGTGATCCATAATATAGTTGTGTAACTCATATTGCACGTAAATTACCAACATTTTTAGAATATGCGTTCAGTAGCTATATTTTTATAAGTCTTGCAGCTATATTATAAGTTCCACAGCCTTTATCGAAATCCTCGAATTTTCCGAAATTATTATGTAATGTGTACATCTTAGAAATTGCGCATAGCGCAATTACGAAGCCCCGTACGATGTTCCTCTCAAATAAAACAAAAATTTCAAATAGCCCTAAAATTTTAATTTATTGAGTATAAATACACATAGGGCCTCGTATCGGCCTCAGTCCGAGGATCCAAATTTAATTTTTTTTTTCAACTACATTCTATTCGGCCTTTGATTACCTTCCAAATGAAACAAAAAATACGAAAAACGGATGAAATTTACTCGAGTTGTATGTAAAATACGCATAGGGCCCTAGTAGCGGCCTTAGTCCGAGGACCCAAATTTAATTTTTTTTTCAACAACATTCTATTCGGCGTTCGATTACCTTCCAAATGAAACAAAAATTACGAAAAACGGATTAAATTTACTTGAGTTCTATGTAAAATACACATATGGCCCTAGTAGCTTTTCACTTCTAAGGCCCTAACTCACGGTCCACTCACCCGATTTTAAAAAACTTTTTTTTCCTGGATTGGTATTGACAATACCTATCATTTGCCGTGTCATTTACATTTCCATCGTTTATTTTGCCATAAATATCACCAAAAGACCTTAAATCACTTAGGTCGCCCTAACTCACGAAGGGCCGACCCGAATATGCCCATCTTCAAACTTAGCCTCACTATTTTGACTATCTTTCAGGGAAAAAAAAATTTTTGAAATCGGATTTGATTTACTCAAGATATCGACGTGACGGACAGACGGACAGACGGACAGACGGCCCAAATTTTTATTGCGGATTCGTCATCTATGAACATAGGCAAACACTTTGCCCTTACCGTCTGCTTCGAATTCCATCAATTACACACGGCATCGTAATCCTATAAGCCCCTTCGTACTTCGTACGGGGCTATAAATCTTGAGAACTTTTCTTCTGGTCCTTTATATCAAGACAAATAAGCAAATTAACAAACATTAAAATTTATGTTATAGATAAGAGACTTCCACTAACGGCTGAGCCACCTCTGCTTGTCCAACCTGTCCGCAGTTCTTCGCCTCTAGTTTTTTTTTTATATTAATTTAACAAGTTTCTCAGTTTACCGCTGCGTGCTCTTCCTCAACGAGTGAATACGACCGCTAAACCATTCAATTTTTCATCCACTTTGTATTGTCTTCATTCGTTTTTGTATGATGAATGAAACATAAAATTTTGATTTTTTTTTTGTTTATATTTATGAAACGATTCGGGTTTTTATGTGTGTGAACAAGATATATTAGAATGTTCATTCCTTGGATAGACCATACTCAGACATTAATTTGTTGAAGAGAAACAAGAAAAAACGAGCCATCAGAACAGTCGGAGCGTTTGCTGCGACTGAGCCCCGTACAAACCCGTATATCTATTGCGTACGTGACCCTATTGCGTCTGTCACCCTACTTTGACCGTAAACCTATTGCGCCGGTTAATGTAGTTAAAGTAAAATTATTATGGAATGTGTACATCTTAGAAATTGCGCATAGCGCAATTACGAAGCCCCGTACGACGTTCCTTTCAAATGAAACAAAAATTTCAAATAGCCCTAAAATTTTAATTTATTGAGTATAAATACACATAGGGCCCTAGTACCGGCCTTAGTCCGAGGACCCAAATTTATTTATTTTTTCAACTACATTCTATTCGGCCTTCGATTACCTTCTAAATTAAACAAAAATTACGACAAACGGATGAAATTTGCTCGAGTTATATGTAAAATACGCATAGGGCCCTAGTAGCGCCCTTAGTCCGAGGACCCAAATTTATTTTTTTTTTCAACAACATTCTATTCGGCCTTTGATTACCTTCCAAATGACACAAAAATTACGAAAAACGAATGAAATTTACTCGAGTTCAATGTAAAATACACATAGGGCCCTAGTCCAAGGACCCAAATTTAATTTTTTTTTCAACAACATTCTATTCGGCTTTTGATTACCTTCCAAATGACACAAAAATTACGAAAAACGAAAGAAATTTACTTGAGTTCTATGTAAAATACACATAGGGCCCTAGTAGCGGCCTTAGTCCGAGGACCCAAATTTAATTTTTTTTTTTCAACAACATTCTATTCGGCCTTTGATTACCTTCCAAATGACACAAAAATTACGAAAAACGAATGAAATTTACTCGAGTTCAATGTAAAATACACATAGGGCCCTAGTAGCGGCCTTAGTCCGAGGACCCAAATTTAATTTTTTTTTCAACAACATTCTATTCGGCTTTTGATTACCTTCCAAATGACACAAAAATTACGAAAAACGAATGAAATTTACTTGAGTTCTATGTAAAATACACATAGGGCCTTAGTAGCTTTTCACTTCTAAGGCCCTAACTCACGCTCCACTCACCCGATTTTAAAAAACTTTTTTTTCCTGGATTGGTATTGACAATACCTATCATTTGCCGTGTCATTAACATTTCCATCGTTTATTTTGCCATAAATATCACCAAAAGACCTTAAATCACTTAGGTGGCCCTAACTCACGAAGGGCCGACCCGAATATGCCCATCTTCGAACTTAGCCTCACTATTTTGACTATCTTTCAGGGAAAAAAAAATTTTTGAAATCGGATTTGATTTACTCAAGATATCGACGTGACGGACAGACGGACAGACGGACAGACGGACAGACGGACAGACGGACAGACGGCCCAAATTTTTATTGCGGATTCGTCATCTATGAACATAGGCAAACACTTTGCCCTTACCGTCTGCTTCGAATTCCATCAATTACACACGGCATCGTAATCCTATAAGCCCCTTCGTACTTCGTACGGGGCTAAAAACGTGATCCAGTCTTTCTCGGAAGGACTAAGTTTTTATTTTTCCATTCTTTTTTGGAACATTAAATTATGATGATTTTCAGTAACAGTAAAAGTGTTCCAGAACTGAGAACACACACAACAGAAGAAAAAAAAAATTACCAACAAAAAAATGTTTGTGTAGTTGACCGCATGCATTCGGCTAACTATCTTCACCATTCACAAACCAGAGATGGGTTGATTATTTTGGTGACAATGTGATGTATTTATTATTACAACGTTAATAAAAACACGGATAAAAGGTAAAAGAAATATGAAAACTTAAGCGAATGCGACGCAATTGGATATGCTCATAAATTTTATGTTTTACATTCAGGATAATTATCGTCGTTCTGTTTTGAATGTTCTCCACTGATTAATCAATATAATCAACCGTATACGTTTTGCATACACTCTCTGTGTGTGGATATGTGGATACATCAGCCAGCATATTAAATTCCAACAAGATGCTACAATACATGTAATGCTTATGCTGCACGTATGCATTAAAATGACGATAAATATTAAAAAAAAAAGGTTCTTTAAACTGTATTATGCAATTGAACCAAGGCAAGGCAATGGTTATTAAACAAAACGATGCATAAAAACATCTTAATTTCCAAAACCAACTGCATTACACTCCATAACTCGTCTCTCGATCTTTTTTTTCAAATTTATAACCTTCCAACTTTATGCATCAGACAAATTTAATGTTGGCTTTTGCATCGATAATATGAAGAGAAAGTGTAACAGAATAAGTTTGTCTTATCTGGTTGCGTTTATCTCAGATGTTCAATGTATTTGTTGTTCAACCACGTCCTTAACTTGTGGAAAACCGTGTGATGAACTGTGTTTTGTTCTTGCTTTTTCACATTGTTGCCAACAAGCTGATTGAATGGTTGCTGTAGTTTGGATTAAAAAAACAATTTCCAGTGGAAAAGACAAAATAATTTTCACTAATTTGGTAATTTTCAATGGAAATTGCTTTTCTTCTGAATTACGGCAGTTGAGTGTCACGTATTCTCTCTCTTCTTTGAGTTATTTTCAACACTTGATGTTATGAAATCTTGTACTTCATTAGTTTGATCATGCATTTGGCTACATATAAGGCATCATCAGCTACAGGTCATTGCTTATTTGTGTCATTAACAGATGGCTAAACTTTTCTGAAACTTGATAAGTTGGAGGATGTTGCGTGATTTTCTAGAGAGAAAAAAGATTGTGCAAAATTCACTCAAATTCGATGGGGAAATCACTTTCTCATTTTATCACATATAATCACCAAATAATTTCATATAATACTTGTCAAAAAATCAGTGATTTACCCCTCGCTCAAATTGAGGAGTCTTAAAGGATATTGGAGATGTGGAATGCTTGACCTGGACTGATATTTTAGATCCTTTCCAGTTTTAAAGTTGTAAACTGCCTGCTCAGTTCAGTTCGAGAACCATTACAGACCATTAAAGTTGAGATCCACTTTTTCATTTAGGTCGTCTGAGCTTACGGTTTTTTTTCCATTTAGTTCGGTCCATACATTTCCCGTTTATTTCATATCGGCGGGTTCAGTCGAGTGGTAAATTTCGATGTCAAAGGATTTTCATATCGTTTTCCAAGGATTTTTTTACTGATTCTGGATGGGCTTTCAAAGGATTTATTTCTATTTTCAAGGATTTTGCAGATTTTCTTGAGAATTTTCTGAGGCTTTCCGTATTAAAATTTTGAAGGTTTTTTTTGACTGACACAGCATTTTTTATGAGTTTTGCCTCACTATACCAATATACCGCATTATTACCATACCCGTAATTGCGACATCCCTCTTTCTTGGAACACACGTTTTTTATGTGGAAAGTGACTGCTCTCAAGATGAGCTTGATACACTTTTCCTTACATCGATGTCTTCATCTTTAAAAAAAATCTTTCACTGTCGATAATATCTATAGTTTTGTGACAGTCAGAGACTGTTTAGATTCTCTAATGACGATACAACATTTTTCTGTTGGAGACGACAGAAATGTGTCTTCCTCATCACTTGTTTCAATAAAATCCAGGCAATTCTTTGCACAGTCATTAAAAATAATCGGAAATGCAAATAAAGAAATTTAGCTTACCGATGTAATGTTCGCAAGAAAGTGGACTGTAGTGTCTAAGAGTGATAGGTTGGTATAAAACATTTAGGAACAAACCAATTTCCATTGCAGCATAGTGTTCCACGAATTCACGAAATCAATATAAAATCATTAACACGTTCGATGCAATAAAACGAATTGGCATTTAAATAAAATCTTGTTCTTTTCGCTGTACACATACCGACTTAATGATGCATGAAGAAATTTTATTTAATTTTTTTTTCTCGTCGTTGTTGTTTCTTTTCAACTGTCTTGATCGAACGATTGCTGTTATATTTCATTACGAGTGTATGAATGAAAAGTTTTATTATTTTTTTCGCATTGCAAATTTCATAAAAGAAAATTACATTTTTTCGCTTATCAGATTTTGTGGTCGCAAAATAGAGAGAGAGTTATAAGACTTCTCGTTGAACGTCTGGTAGAATATTGTATTATTATGTGCAGACCTTTTAACACTTTACTTGTGACCTATAATCATTGATTGGGGGATAAGTTATTTTATTCCTTTCCAATGTTGTTGTACAAGGTGAATTTTTTCTGTACAATAAACGTCCCATTGAGATAATATTAATTTTCGTTCATTGTTGGTTGTGGGTTTGTTGGTGTTGCAGAATTAAAAGAAAAAAATAATTAATTCTTCAGTTTCGTATATATAACGTGACGTGCATCACCATAAGCACAAAGTAAAGGCAATAAATTGTTATCCCTCTGATTATCTCTCCCACGATATATTTTGAATTAATTTTTTAATTTAAATTTGAATTCACCTGACCTTTCTCTGGTAATATCCCTTGCATCCCTGGCTCTCTGTATTATCAATCATTTTCTGTCTCATTATCATGATCAATATACGACCTGGACCCCGAGGAATAAATTTAACCAAACAATGTTGGTTGCACAACTAATTTTTGTCAAATTCAGATGGAGGTCTGGTGTGTATATTTTATACGAAGAATAAGAAAAATCAAATTTAAAAAGTCCGCTATATGTGTGTCCCCATATGTATTGCATTATTACTATACACATGAGGCAGGTATAATAAATTAAAATCAAATAAATAAAGTGGCCATTTCGGTTCGGTGTTTCGTATTTATTCTATAATCATTTAAAGAAAGAAATCAAAAAAAAATCACCCGTACATTATGAATGGGAATGGAGCGTTATGTATCGGAAAATTAAGCAACAAAGAATTGCACAAGATTTATGTGTAACAGAAGTTTCTCGTGAGCGTATATTAAATTGTAAAGGCGATATATAGAAATGTTGAATGCAAAATTATAATTTAATTAATTTCGCTACACACAATGACATATTTCGAATTGCATTTCTAACGAGATACTCGATAAATTAAACGAATTAAATAATTAATTTAGTGCCGATGATGAATCACCAGGTAAAGATAAAACTTTTATGCAGAAGTCTGTTAAGCAACGGTTCACATTTTGGAACGGACAACTGTTAATTAAACGTTTTCAAACGTCCAGTCAGTACGAAGATAATTGATTTCGTTCGTGCTTCATTCGAACGTTTTTCGAGTTTTAAAAAATCTACAAAATAAGCCCTACCCCCATTTTAGTACCGTATAAACAGTGTCGAAAGTATGGATTCCAACAAACTACAAACTATAATCAAATATTGATGTTGGGTTGATGAAAGGATGAATGAATATTTGTGTTTTTTGCGCGACATACTGTCTTGTATCTCATCGTCCCTCGTATTTGTACAAATCATATATAATCATATAAGAAAACTCCGTTGTTATTTGTTTGATAGATCCAACGTCCCTTAATCTTTGCTTGGGTGAAGCAGTTATTTGTTATAGAAGGAAGAAAATGGGAATTTTCAACAAGAGTGAAGGTTGCGGCCAGAGCGAAACGAGTGCCGAAATTTCGTTCGAGTGGAATTTTCTATGTCTCCCACAGGCTAGGTGAGGTTGATTTCGCGAGGTGCAATTTACCGTGTTTACCTTTCCAGTGAGAAAAGTTATACTTTCCGCTCACTGGCGAGAAAATGATGAACTTTTCACACTAAACATGTCATTCGGCCGATCGTCAGCAAAACTTCATTTTCTCTTCGCCTTCAGAGTGTATACAATAAAGTAAATCAACAACGAAACAAAAACATCGATTCGCCATACCATTTACGATAATATAAGCAAAGTGACAGTTCGAATAAGAAAAGTTCTATTTTCTCCACGGTAGAGGAAGTGCTGCACTTTTGTCACTAGAAATGTCATTCGACCAGTCGTCTAGAACACAATTTTCTCAAGTTTTTCACAAGTTGTGAATCACAACTCATAAAATGGTCATTTTCTCACCTCAGCTAAAACTTCGGTAGCCTTTGTCGTGAAAAAAGTTGTGTTGACTGTGGGAAAAAGTAGGAAATTTAATTTTTTCAGATGTCTCTCGAAATGAAATTCCTACTTTTTCCCCCTAGGTTACCAATTAAAGCTGAAACTTCGGGAGCCTTTGTCGTGAAAAAAGTTGTGTTGACATCGGAAAAAAATAGGAAATTTCGTTTTCTCGGGCGTTACTGGAAAACACTATCGAAATGAAATTTACTACTTTTCTTCCCTAGGTTAACAAATAACTATTACTTGATAGGATTGAACATTTGTTACTGCTGCGCCACTGAATTTCGCCCAAAATAGACTTAATGCAGAAGCAACGTTCTTTAAAAAAAACTACCTGTTACTCGACTACTTGACAATAGTACATTACTATGCAAGGGAAGTAAAGTGATATCTCGTATCCAGATGAGAAAAAGTATCCGAGGGCGGCAGCCCGAGGTACTTTTACTCATCGTGATACGAGATATAACTTTATTTTCCGTGTGTAGTACGACGTTTTACTATGCGAGTGATGTAAAGGTTATTGCCTATACATGTAACAGCCTTATTACATGCACCAGCATAGTAAAGACTTTTTCAACCACAGCTAAGATTCCCTATTTATCTTTTACAGACGGCTATTTGATTTACTCACGAAGGCCACCTCCACAACAATCGATGAACTTTGAGTTCTTTTATATTTATGTATGTTAACACAAATGAAATAAAAGATCCAAACATTCAATAATTATATTGGTGATATGCTTGCCGTCTGTGATAGGCTAGAGACTAAAATTAGTCTGAAAATTTTCTATCACAATCGTCAATTACAGCAATCGACCAAATTACAGGCCGTCAGATTCTTACGAAAAAAAAGATCAAAATGCAAATGCATACGACTGCATGCATGTTCATAGGTGGGCGAAAAATCAAATGACGTGATCGTGTTACATAAATGCATTAATTAGGTGGTTTATAGGCGAACCCCCGATCTTATAATACTTTTGCGAAAATGCGTTAGCTTTGATTTTAAACGTTGTGCTGGACATGCACACCATTGGGTCTTTCAATTTCCCGTCAGAAAACAAGTTTTATCATTCGCGTTTAACTGATTTAACTTTTAAATTCTAATTTATACATTCAAGCGTTCGCATATGGTCTACAATCAATGTTCGTTAGTGGTTAGTGGCATTTGCAAAATGTTTCCATACCAAGACACATTTGTCTATTTTGTAGGTATCTCTCGATGAGGTACACTTACTAACCGTTCGTTGTAAGAACGTCAACCACACATTGATAAGAAGTGCAGGGCATTTCAATTTCTTACATTAAACTCACTAGCACCTTAGCGTTTTTATCTTCGGCTTCTTGGTCTTTTTGTTGATATAAATACTCTGCTTCCTACGTGTTACCATATTAGGATATGCAACATTTAACAAGTCTTCGGATGTAACCGCACATCATCATTTTTATCGTCAGCACCATCAAAGCATAATGTGATACTCGATTTTATGGCGATGTAATATCGAATCCAGGTAAACTTGTTACTTGGTCGTGACATAGACATAGACACCGTGGCCTGGACAGTGTTTTCACATTGAAAACGGTTTTTAATGGCAGCCCGATTGAGCATTAATTCGCCAAAATAGGAAGTCTTTTAAATTTTGAGTTGAACGGTTTCTTGTACATTTGTTTGGGTTTTAATTGATTGAAGGAGTTTTTTCAATGAATATACGGGGCAGATTAACTATTCCTGCATCAGGCTTCCTTCAAAGACAAAGACCATCATTCAGATCAGATCAGACCTAACGACAATAGTTGTTTTAGTTCGATAATGATCAAAGTAGAAAATTACAACGAAAAACTATTTTGTAATCGAAAAATTCCAATGATTTCGAGGAAAACTTTGTTGTGCTATACATCAGGAGAGGAATTACGGCGTCACTTCCCTCTTCTCGATTCTATCAAAACGATGCCACTATTTCACTGGACGATGTCGCTGCAACAAAGCCAATGTCAAGTCAACAGAAAAATAATTAATTTTTGACTCGACGGAGTTTAGTCTAATAAAATGCCATCGTATAGCACATGATCTCAGGACTCCGGAACAGTAATCAGTTTTTCAATCGGCCTTATATCGGTTTGGTGATAGAGGTTTAAAAAAACGTTTGCTGTCATTCCATCATGCAACTCTCCTGGAGAAGTCGTAACAGAAAGTAAACCTCTTAATAATCTGTTATCGACAACAATTACAACAAATAAACATTGTGCTGTGACTAGGGCTCACTTTTATAACAAGATATGTATGTTTCAACAAATGAAGTAAAAGATTTTGTTACGCGCTACTTCAAACAAAATAAGTAGTAGATTCTGTCAATCAATTTTAAAATCGTGTTACACTCTCTTCTGAAGTCGCTTACCCCTCGATGGTAATGGACGTGCTGTTTGTATTATGGTTAACAATCACATTTAGGATAAGTACTTTAGAAAATACCAATCAATCTAATTCTGCGTCCAACAAAAGACCAACCACAGAAAAATACCGAATTTATGGGCAACCGCAACATAGAGTTTTATGTAGATTTTGATCATTCTCAATCTCGATCGAAACCAACATTAAAACTGGTTTATCAAAAACGTTTTTTATTCTCTTCGATTAATTCTTTTCTAAATAACATTTGGTGAAGTGGTTCAGGTATTGAAAATCGGTATGAATTCGGAAGAAAAAGGCTTTCGCCTTTGCCGGGGTTTTATAATGCTACTTTTACTTTAGATAAAGATCACCAATTGCCTTTAGAGTTCATGTTTACTGTCAACATTTGACGCGCCGTAAATTTTGCCGGTAAATGGTAATCTTGATGACTAACACCTTTAAGGTTGTACCGCCGTGCTGGCTACCTAAAATATTTGTCAAAATAAAAATTTAAAAAAAATGTTTTTAGCTTAACCCAAGAACTAATAAAATATTCAGAACTCTCAGCACTCTAATCTTCTTCGTTTTTCTTTCCTTTTTTTGGTTTTGTTTTGGGTTCGTGATTTTTTTTCTCTTTAATTTCCTTTTTTATGTTTTATGATGACGGGAACTACAATACATAAAAGCACCTCTAGAATGAACTGCATTTCAATTCTATGCGCTCGCTGCGTATATTATACTTTGTTTATAACATCTCAACGAAGACGATCGAAGAAGAAAAACTATAAATTCCCATGCATTCTATAGTTCTTATGCCATAACACTAATACCAGCATATATAAACATACAATCATTACTAACATGATCGTCCAACAAAATGCTTCATACCGAAACGAACAGAGCGAGGGGACGTTCAAGAAAAAGTCTGCAAATGATACACCTGTTGTATTGTGAAGGAAATGGATCGGTCTTATTTCGACAACTTTTGGTCGTATATTTACGTACAGATCGCTTTGTGGTAGACTTGGGTCTCCTTTATGGGGATGCTCGAAGATTTTAATTTATGAGCGAAAAACATGTTTAGGAGTTTTTCGATCGAAGCAACCTCCTTTCGAACAGTAGGTGTAAGGGAAGAAAAGTCTTTTGGCATGCTTTTAGTCTCATGTCAATAAAATCCTAAAGGGTCAGTCATCGAATGTGTGGAATGTTTCCTTTATCTTTGATGTTATTCGAGGTTCTTCTAACAACTACTGCAGTGCGTTGATTATAATCGGAATTTAATTTTTTTATTGAACTCAAAGATCGCAATAGTTTTTCGGAGCAGATCTTTTTTAAAGGAAGTTCAATCTAGTACTTATATTGTTCAAAATATCATTGTTTGATAAAAAATCTATTACTTCATTTGCTTTAACACACATTTTTATTATAGATCATTTTCAAGATACGGTACTTTCAAACGTAATCTCACTTTAGTTTCGTCAAATTGTTTCGTTCATTTATTCATTTGTATGAATTTTTAGCCCCGTACGAAGTACTGGCGGCTTATAAGATTAATATGCCGTTTGTAACATGTTGAATTGGAAGCAGACGGTAAGGGCAAAGCATTTGTCTATGTTCATAGATAACGAATCCGCAATAAAAAAAATGTCCGTCTGTCCGTCTGTCCGTGACCCCTCTAGCTTGAGTAAATCACAACCTTTTTTCAAAATTCTTTTTTTCCCCGATTGGAATCGACAAAAGTAAGGCCAAGTTCGAAAATGGGCATGGTAGGGTCGGCCCTTCCAGAGCTAGGGCCATATAGGTGTTTTTCAGTCTTTCGACGATATCTACCGAAATACGCACGCAATAGCTGCTTGTGATATATTAAATGAAAGGTATTGACGAGTAGAACAAAGTTGCTGAACATCGTTTTTGGGTAAGATGCAACGCGGGCTTGTTGGGAGGGCTCGAAGGTCGTTACTCGGCCCTAAGTGTTTTTTGCACATAAATCGAGTAAATCTCATCCGATTTTGCTAGATTTAGTTTTTTATGGAAGGTAATTGAATACCGAAAAGAACGTGGCGAAAAAAGTTTCAAATTTGGGCCCTTGGACTAAGGCCGCTACTCGGCCCTAAGTTTTTTTTGCACATAAATCGAGGAAACCTCATCCGATTTTGCTAGTTTTTGTTTGATTTGAGAGATAATTGAATGCCGAATAGAATGATGGCAAAAAAAGTTTCAAATTTGGGTCCTTGGACTAAGGCCGCTACTCGGCCCTAAGTGTTTTTTGCACATAAATCGAGTAAATCTCATCCGATTTTGCTAGATTTAGTTTTTTATGGAAGGTAATTGAATACCGAAAAGAACGTGGCGAAAAAAGTTTCAAATTAGGGCCCTTGGACTAAGGCCGCTACTCGGCCCTAAGTGTTTTTTCCACATAAATCGAGGAAACCTCATCCGATTTTGCTAGTTTTTGTTTGATTTGAGAGATAATTGAATGCCGAATAGAATGATGGCAAAAAAAGTTTCAAATTTGGGTCCTTGGACTAAGGCCGCTACTCGGCCCTAAGTGTTTTTTGCACATAAATCGAGGAAATCTCATCCGATTTTGCTAGTTTTTGTTTGATTTGAGAGATAATTGAATGCCGAATAGAATGATGGCAAAAAAAGTTTTAAATTTGGGCCCTTGGACTAAGGCCGCTACTCGGCCCTAAGTGTTTTTTGCACGTAAATCGAGTAAATATCATCCGATTTTGCTAATTTTTGTTTTATTTGAGAGGTAATTGAATACCCAATGGAAAGTTGGCAAAAAATTTTGGGTTTCTAAAATAATGTCGTAAATTGTTGGTTTTATTTGAGAGGTACTTCGTACGGGCTTTCGTAATTGCGCTATGCGCAATTTTAAAAACGAACAGTTTCAGTAAATTTGACAATGCCCAACTTGACTTGCATTTTGGTAACAGACGCATTAGAGGTTTGTAGACGTATTAGGGTTCCGGGCGTATTACGGCTACAGACGTATTATGGTTACGGACGAAATAGGATTACGGGTCGTACGGGGCTAAGTCGCAGCAAACGCTCCGACTGTTCTGATGCCTTGTTTTTAACGTAGCGTTTCAAGCGTACTTGTAGATCTAAAGAGAGTCACACTACAAAACTATAAAAGTGACACTTTCATAGCTGCATTCTGTCGTTTCGTAAAGTTCCATACTGAAAACAAAAGCGCGATAATCAACTATTGAAAAAATTGCCAACAGTCAACAAAAATCGTGCTAGATTCTACAAAATAACATCAAAAATCTAGTACATTTCTTGTACATCATTACCCAAATTAAATTGAAAATGATTTTTTCTAGTTTATTCGTGGTCCTCCATATAGCTCTTTAGCAGACAATATAAACATTTTGTCGAATGTAGATCTCAGAATCTTCTGTTTTGATCTGAGTCAATCGATTGAGGTTAATGACAACTTAACGAAAAATTAAGTTGGGTTACATTGACGAGTACATGAGACTTTGTATTTTTTTATCCAAAGAATTTGCACTGATTTGCAACGAGAAAATGACCGTTCGGTATAAAAATTTTTTTCTACCTGACGCACAATTTGAACATCCCCCAACTCTTGCAAATGTTAGAGAGCACTGAAGCACTAAAAAGTTGCCTATACAACATGTTGTTGGTTCTTTTTTTTTGTTGTTAAATATATATTCAAGTAATTCGACCAAAACCTTTTAAAAGCATATTTTTTTATATTCGCTGGCTGGAGTATCGGTCGGTTGGTTCGGTTTAAGTTTAGTCTGATTAAATTTGTCGTGTTGTACGGTCGTGTTATGGCTTCGTTTTTGTTGTTGATTTTTTTTTAATTCGATACTTCTTTCCATTAACATTCCGTGTGTATGCATAAAATAAAAGTTCTTTATCGGCCGTTTTGATTTTGAGTCGGACTAAAAATATATGAAAAAATTCCGCACCGAAGAATCGCAGTTTTTAATTAGATTTTTTCCGCTGTATATATAGATCATAATAAAGAAAAATCGTTTAAAGAGCGATAATTCCGTAAATTGTTGTGTCGTCGATTTTGCGTCTGGTGTGTTTATTTATACCGATTAACAATCAATAAATATATCGTGTCTAATAATCGGAATGAATTGCAAATGGATTTTTTGTTTGAATTCGGAGTTGTGTTGTGTTTATCAATTTGGCGATATATAATTCCATTCAACAGGAAAATGAAATAATTGCGCGCATGACGTCGTTTTCTGTTATCAGCCAGCGATATATAAATAGTTCCCAATCCACAATTAACAATAAATTTGTTCCGATTAATTCAATTTAAATAGAATTTTGGATTAGTGTGTATAAAGAGATCTCTAGTTGGTTGTATGATTTAAATATGTAATTCACCTCGCTGATTAACATTGAACAACAAAATTTACTTAAAGACATTTTACTCGATAATTAAGTTGGATTTATAATATGTAAATGAATGGCTGGTCGTTTCACCAGTTTAATTATGATATTTGTTTCTTCTCGTTGTGTTTCTTTAAAACTTAATTCCTTTTAATTTGAATAAATGATAGTTCTGTGTCGGAAAATGATATGGTAAATCTATGCTCACAGAATAAATAAACAATTTTTTTTACGTGTTCGAAGAAAAACAAGTTCAGTTAAGAGAATGATGTTGACGATATTAAATGACAAGAGAGTGGAATGATGTGTGCAACTTCTATCAAGGCAACTATTAACTTAAAATACTGAAAAATATATATTCAGAATATCGCTGTGAGAACAACTCTTTTATTATAACTTGTGGATTCTGATGTTGTTCGTTCGGTCATTATGATTGTGATCGTTTTGAATAGATAAATTTTCACCGGTCGTCATTTTTCAAAAAGACGAAAGATTATTTCACGAAAAAATGTAATCAAACAAAATTATTTTGAAATCGGACATTGTGACCAAATGGAATATCATTACTCATCTAACGCGTATAGTAAGTGGTATAATAATATTACATGCAGTGGACATCATTCTTCCTAATTAAATCCGAATAAATTACAATATTAACCACAGCACGAAGTGAAGATTGTAAACAATTTTTTCTTTTAAATAAAGCGGTAAAATCTATGCAAAGTGAAGTGGCCGTTCGGATTTTAATTTAATTTAATTTTCTCTACGTTTTCTATCCACTTTGATATTTTCGCCGATTAGATGCGGTTGTTGGATTAAACTTGTTATGAAGTGTAGTGCTACTCACTTTGGTAACCAGACATTTTAACGGATTATACTATTTAAAACTGGTATGGCTTCGATGCGGTATTAAGTTGCACAACATCACAATGCCGATAACAAGGGATACCCAATTACCACAAAATAAACCGGTACGGCCGGGAAGTGGATTAAGTTTGAGTGTTTTGGGTATGTCATTTGTTGTTGATTCTTTTTTTAAATTCAATTTATATGCGACCTGTTATTGCCAGATTGATTGTAAAAAGAAAAATCAAAAATTGAATCTCCCAGGCCAAATTATAGAGTTTGTGTCGATTGAATGAAAATCCGATTCTTTTTTCTAACAACTTAAAACCGAAGGTTGAATGATTGGTTGTTAAGGTAATACTATGCATGACGATATATTATTATGAACGTCGCACCTTCAGACACGCCAATATGAACGTGAGAAAAAAAAGAAGTGTGCATGCAATCTAACACTATACCACAAAATCAACAAACTAACAAACAAAATGTTCGCAAAATTTTACTTTTTTTTTTGAATTTATTGTTCCGTCTGCCTTTTTTAACTCTATCAATGTGTGCGGAAGATTAGATATGTTTTCTATACGGCCCGAGAATATTTTATGAATAAGAAGCTTCTACTTAACGAAAAAAGGCACGTTCAACATGACTTCATACATCATTTACATTTCAATGTGATCGATATTAATATGTTGTGCTTATGTTGTACGACTTGTGTTTGTTGGTCGGATATGCCATGCAAAATTTAATGAACGAAAAAAAGACTGAAGTCACCAAGTTCTGTTGAACATTGAACATATTTAACGAATGACGTGAATTCGGTTAAAGAAAATGGTTTACTCATCAGTCTGTCTTGAAACTTGTTGTAAATTTCCAAATTTTTCGAAAAAAAATTTTACTTTTTGATTAAATTGTAAGACAACTCCGACAATTTGTCTTAAAACAACACAGAAACTTATGTGGGAATGAGAAATAAAAATTTAGGTTAATCTTAGCACATCTTCGCCGTTCAAATTAATTTCTTATTCACTTCGTATATGGATTGAGTGGGACTGACGGAAGGTTATAAATGGTTTGATCATATCAGTCTTTTCGAAGCGTTTTCGCCTCTAACAATGAATTTCCTAGACTATGATTGATCGTAAATTAATCTCTGCTTCTATTAGGAACCCATTAGGAAATCTTTTTAAAGTTTATTCTTAGGATGATTCGTCTTTGATTTCCAAGAACGAGGAAAACTGCGCGGCTCCTACTCCTCCGAGTCCTCCTCCTTTGTTCAAAAATTGAGAGAAATCTGTAAATTAACAATCATAATTGAAGCTCAATAATTGGAATGCTTGTTTCGTTCTTAGTACGAATTCTTACAGGTTCCCAATTAATTCCGTAATTTTACTAAAACTAATTTTGGAAAATTTGAGAAAAGAGAGGAAAAATCGAAAATATTTCTTGTCTTGAACACTTGATCCTTGTCACCAGTGACATGGCCAGCCTGGCTACCAAAAGGAGCATCGGGCGAATTGGCTGGAAAAGGTTCTGAGGCGCCTAAATAAGGTTTTTTGGCCTGAGTAGCGCTAAAACCCAAAAGGCCCATCGGGCATCGCCCTGTACAGTCAGTCCGGGCCTGACCAGTGACTACAAGTAAAACTTTCATTGTATTCACACATTAGTTCCTAAATCGCTATTTTCTTAACATGGCAATTTTGCGCAAAAAATTTGAGAATTGTCCATCCGAGGCGAAGCCGAGCTTGACAACACATCGTGTACGTTCCAATGCGTTCATATATACATATCATTCCGGGGAATTTAATAAATATCTACCCCGTTAACGATTTGCCTTTTTTTCGGCCCTGAAGTATGCAAAGTAAGTTGTCAGCAACTTAAAACTTAACAGTTACGTAATCTGAGGTTTGATCTTCAAATAATTGTACATTTCACAATAATTCTGAACTAAGTCAGGTATAGAGTAAATATACGGCTTCTCAATGAAAATATGAATTTCCATGTAAATTGGTTGCACTGTTGTCGTTTATGACCCCGATTGTAAAAAAATAACTACTTTTCGTGCAACAGAATAAAATAAGGCCACAAGTTGACTTCAATTCTAAGTTTTTTTTTTCTTGTCTTTTAAAGATAAATAAGTTGCACAAACTATTGACACAAAATTGAGAAAGAAAAACATTGAAAACTTGTTGCTAAAAGAGTTGCAATAAATCTCCAGACGTCCTACATTAAAATACAATTTTTTTTTTCGTACACAAATCCCATAATATTTGTACAATTAACCATAAACGAAAAATGACGTCAACATTTTGCATCTTAGACGTAGCAAAATGTGTAACACCATCCATCCACAACTAAAGGTGACAAATCTATCGAACAACTACCTATTCTCGTCACTCAATTTCATATAAAAATTTACATCCAACACGAAAAGCCGATACATAATTTGTGAAAGAATTATTATTAAAAAAAAAAAACATTTCCGAAAGTGCAAAGGTTTTCCTGTCGCGCACACACAACATATTATAGAGATAATCCACGCGTGTAGACACAGTTCGGTTCTTTTTTTTTTCTTGTACAAATCGATTATTGATAGAAGTAATAACGACCATTGCAGATTTAAAACATTTTTTTTTGTCTCTTTACGTGAAATCTTGTTTTGGATAATGGTTTGTGTATATTGGACATAAAAAAAGACAAAATTTTATGAATGAATTTCAAATCGTTTGCGTTGTGCAAGTTAATGGCTTTTAAAATGTGTAAAAGATCGAAATGTATAGATGTACGTGCCATGCTTTATGTTTGCCTGATTTATTCCTACAACCGAGTGAAGTGAGTAGGTGTTTTGTAATGACTCTGCATGGACCGTAGCAAAATTTTATGCATTGATCCAGTTGGTTTTGATTTAAAAGCAAAATTTAAAAAAGACAAAATTCAATGAACTACATTACGTGCATAATCTTGTATGCGTTTAACTGACTATCTATCTCTCTCCCTCTCTATCATTCCGTTCTGACCGTGCAGCCTCTTATTTTATTGGATTTTATTTTTCATTGATAGAGTTTAACATTTAAATTTTCTGAATTTAATATGTGATTTTGCGTAGGTTTCGCCATTTCATTTCTTGTTTTCTTTTCGCTGACTACGGGATTGAGCGCTTGGATTTCTGAAAGTAGCGGATATTATCAATTTTATGAATGGCAATCGTTAATTTATGGTGTACTTCAATTAATTCAATTTCAACACCACGTTGCATCACAGGAGAAAATTTCGTATCAGATTGAAGTGTTGTGCGGATTAACATCATTGCAAATTGTACGTTTTGTAACGGCCTTCAATCAATTTATTATAGGGGGAAGGAATGTTGACTAATAAATAAAACAATCTGTCCCGTGACTAACGAAACTTTAAACCAAAATGTAGCTCAAAATCTCTTAAGACTTTACCTAGAGTAATTTGGATTCCTCTGAATTCTGTCCACTAACAAATGTTTCTCTAAACACTGCTCTCACCGCAGATTCGCAATAAGTCTCCAATTTAATGGAAACTTTTCCCAGTTTAACAACTTAAAAGACAGAGGTCCCTTGTATCTGTGCTCGAATCACTTTATTTATTTAATGAGACTTTCAATAATTTAATTCAATCGAATGATGCAATCCAATCGGTCAAAGATATAGCAAGCGTACGATCACTTTACATAGAGTCTTCGTGCCACTTCACACTGAGATCTGGTACTTCATTTGTTTAACATATCGTTTAGTGTTTGACAGAAAATCTTGTGCTTCTCTAGGTTTCTCATGAGTAATACTATAAAAAGAACGCTAGTCAGAGCTCATCACTTATTTGTGTCGTCGTTGTCGATAACAGGTGAATTTTGTCATTCTATTGAGGATACAGAAATATAACTGACGTAATTTTCAGTCGTAATCGTAAACACTAGCGATACTGTAGCCCCAGTTTTAATTTAAAAAAAAAAGAATTTTGTTCATAATCTGTGTTACCAGTCCTTCAAATTATTCTCACAATTTTTTATTACTCTTCTGTGAACAGAAGTTTCAAAAAGAGGCATGTTGATGTCATTCTCACCCATTAACATCTGTTCTTTCCTTCCTAAAAACAAAAATTTGCTACGCACCAAAATGTGGTACAGATTGGTCGGTCACACACTAACACCAAGTATAGTATGTCCGTTCATCATTCATTATTCAATACAAATTTTCACCGTATAGACTTCTTCCTACTTTCATGTGAAATGCATAAATGTTGTTAATTTATGTGAATCTGGTTTCCATTTCTATTCATAAAAACGACATTCTCCTGTGTTGTAAATCGAGTAATAGTAAATGCACACAGTCGAATACATATAGATTCAATTGAATTTAACTGTTCGTACATGCGCGTATTACTTTCAAACTCTTTTTTTTTCCTCTCCGATGGCCAATATTTATTTTCAATGAAAACATTATTTGCTTTTACCTGAAAACTGCTAAATAAAACGAACATTTCATTAATGGTTTTTATTGAATGAAGAACGGCATTATACGTATATGCAAACAACTATCTTATACGTCTTCTATTAACGAAAGTCAAATAAATAATGTAAACGAATTTTGCAGGCCCATTCTGTATATATGGTGGATTGAGTGGATGTTTGATTTTGACGTAAGTTAGGCTGATATTTAACCAAAAAACCGCTGTTAAGTCATTGGCAAAGATGATAATGTTCATTCATAAAACTTCGCCCATCGAGTGGAAGGTTAAGTTTTCTATTTTGATTTTGTAAAAATGACCAACAGTGCAAACACAAGATGTTTGAACATTTTTTTATTTGATTTCTGCCGATGAGTAGTATACTACTCATGAGTAGTATACTACTTTACATATATTTCCATTTCAAAATAGTTATTTGTCCGACAAAGGTGTGAAAATGGCTGGACTGGTCGACTGACATAAATATATAACTGTTACAAGTTACGATCACCCTGAAAATCGTCGAGAGTACACAAGTGCCACGATAGATTCATGCAGTGTTTCTGGTAATAAACGACTCTTATTATAACTCAATATTCTCCTTATTCTCAAAAATTGGGCTCAGTCTAATGTTTCAAGTATTCAGAGATTTAGAAATTTGTTTATTGATGGAAGAAAGAAGGAAATTCCAACAAGAGTAAAGTTTTGCGGACAGAGGGGAGCAAGGGCTGCGTCACTCGAGTTGTAATTTCCTATTTTCTTACAGAGGTGAACGCAACGTTTTTGAAAACAAAAACATTTAAGTGACAGTTCGGGTGAGAAAATTTCTATTTTTACCCCTGTCAAAACAAGTGGTGAGAAAATAGACATTTTCTCATCCGGGTGTTCACTCTCATGGCTTTAAAAGTCGCTGTACTGTCTTGCTGGCGAATTTGCTGATTTCGTGTGGGATAGTACTCTCATTCAGTTTGGAAAAAAAACTTCCTACGCGTCGCAATAACGAATATTTTAGCAATACAGTTCTGTATTGTATCAGTCTTGAAATGACCTAGTGATGGATTTCCTTCGGTGTACCTGCTTCCATCTTTATCGTTTTTACTATTAGCTCGGGACTTTAAGCTGGCATCTTCTACCAGTCTAATTTAATCTGCTGATCAAACTATAATAAGGCACATAATCGCTAATAAGTTCTTTTTGAGACGAAGCCCACGATTTCCATGAGAACTATAAAAACGAATTGGAAATCTACTTTCAATTTTCTATTCTTAGCGGAGTCTAAAGATTTCCCGGGTCTTCCAAAGGATTTTTGCACTTTAATTTTACAAAGTATAGCGAAAAGCCAATTATGAATACGGAACAGCTTACTCGCGGTATACATAAAGCACATCTTAAGCTACAACATTTATCACACATCTCACATAACTTCTTCCTAACACTATTCTGCACGGTGTTGACTGCACAATTATTTTTTATAAAGTTTCAACGATTAATGCTGCGGTTATTATCCACGTTTCCATTGTAATAACTAGCCATTGTCATAGATTAAAATGCGATTAAAAATATAATTGCAATTTAAACTCTCTCGAAATGAAAGAGACGATCCCCAGCCCACATTGTTATGTATTAAAAAAAAAAGTCTACTGACGGTAGGAATATTGCCGTTTGCCTATATATATAAAATCGCGTTACTTTTTATATTTTTTATGGTTTATTTTGTCGTATACACACATAAATTGGATTTATTTTTTCTAATGCTTCACGAAATGTACATACGAATAGTTTACCTTCGGTTTCTTTACATTGGTTAAGGTTCTGCTTGGCTTAGCACTTTAGCGTACAAGCCTGTTGTGTATACCTAATATTAAATGTAACTATATTGATATTTGTTGCGATTGAATACAATTCACTGTTTGTTATGATTTAGCATTTTAAATGTGGAAGAGAGACCTTCGAAATGTATAGTCTTTCAGTTTTTCTATTTATTTGTTTTAACATTTTGTTTACCCGTTTGGTTTAGTCGAAGTCGTTTTTTTCTAAAAATTAATATTGTTTCGGAAATGAAACCAAAAATAAAATTATCTGCGCAGTACTGTATGTGTGTCACCTCTCATAAATACAATTCTTTTTCCAAGCTTAACAAGTTCGTTAATTTTTTTTTAGTCAAACACTCAAATACAAGCGGGGATGCATGACCTTTTTATACAACAATTTTCTCTTTCCCATTTTGTGTTACGTCTTATCTTACGAACATGTTGAATGTAATTTGAATTCGTTTGATAAGAAACGTTTTTTTGTTGTTACGTAAAAAATAAACAAGGAAAATGTGTAAATAAATGATAAGTTCAGGTTCAAAACATATATTATACAGTTACAATCACATGAAATTAATTGTTACCCATCATGTATAGGGTGTGATTGTTCGGTAGTTCTCACACTTAAAGTTTTATTTGAATAAATGGGTCATTAAAAACATCTTATCATATGAGCGGGAGATTCTGAAGTATTCCAAATCCAAAATCCTTGATTCGGTACATGTAGTCCTAACAATGCTAAAGAAGGGACTGACCACAAAATACGTACATCAAATGGGAGGGAAGTGGTTTTCATACGTTCCACACAAAGTAATATTTGGGGTGGAGGTTTAAAATCACTGGAAAAATCGTAAGTAATTTGTGTACAGCTCCGACAAGTTGGGACACATATTTTATGAATAGTACCAAAGGCTGGTAGAAAGATAATCTACTGTTTAACCTGTTACAGACATGGCATGTATTATTATCGAGTCTATTACTTCAATCGATCAAAGTATTTTTAATCTGTTGATTTCAAATCTTGTACTTCAATTATTTAACATGTATTTTACTGTATATAAAGGACCATATTACCCAGAGCTTGTCATTATTTTTGCCGTCGTTATCGACAACAGATGAATAGCCGTATGTGACAGGTTAAGAAGCGAGTGCTTTTGTACCATCGTCGTCATACTGCGAGACTCACAAGATCAAGTATAACATTGTCGTACCCTGTCCTTTAAAAAAAGGACAACGACAATAAAAATGAGTTATACATGCTCTTATTACAGTGTCGTCCTACACGGCAAAATGCATGGCTAAACTGATGAACTAATAGTCTTTTACATTGGATACTACGAAAGTAATTCATTACATGAGGTAGAGATTTTGTGATTAAAGAAAAATCCCAAGTGTATTTTTGAGCAACAAGCTTCGGTAACTGTCTTTTTGCCTTCGCCTCGTATATGCAAACTCTACACTTGTCGAAAAACAGTTACAGAAGCATGTCGCACAAAAATACACCAAGGAGTTTGCGAGTATCACAAAATTGTTGCCGAATTAATAAATTACGTAGCAGCATCCAATGTAATCTATTTTACTGCCTACCACATGCAAAGGTTAAATTTCACTTAAAAATAAACGAAAAATGAATATCCCACATGCAATCGATCATTTTCGCAGGTGGCAAAGTGCTATGTAACGTTCAACTTACGCATGGGACAAGTAGGAAAAGGTTGTGTTTGTACATTAGGAAAATGCTTTGATCGAAAAATGATACTGGTCTTGTGATTTACCACCCATGAAAGGTAAATAATTCTAAGTTTTTAATTTCGTCAGCTTCCTTCCGTGTGGGATAAGAAATCAATCGTTGAAATATCATGTCGAATCAATCTACTCATACCATTGCTTTCCCCTTAAAAATAAATTGGGCTATCCAACCGCAGCTGCATATTCCCGTAAAGTTATTAAAAAACAGAATCGAAAATCCACCCTTCCCAGACGTTAATAGAGCACTTAATGTTCAAAAATATTTGCATACAGTTTGCACAATAGCACTTGATTCCCTCCACCTCATAACCCATTTAACAAGTCAATTTAATGTTATAGTTTCGATAGAACAATAAATTGATTCTGCCATAGTGTATCGTTACACAACATCTATAAAGGTAGAAAAATGTTTTGTCGACACAAAAACAAGCAATCAAAACACACACTTTACATTTCGATTTGAATGCATTTTACGTGTGTACTTCACATTAAAGAAATAAATAGTTTTAACAATGAGAATATTAATCATTTTGCCAATAGGTTATTTTCGAATATCGTGAGTGAGAATGGGGCATTGTATCGACTTTATTGAGAGTGATTTTTTGTTGTGTATATTCTTCACATTTTCTTGAATGGTTCTGTGGTGCTTTTCGTTATGTGTAGTTAATTTCATCAGCTTCATAAACTTTGTAGATTTATATTTAGTGAATATCTTTTTATTTAGTTGATTTCTTTTCTATTAGCTGTGTTGTTGCGATTTAATCGATAAAATATGCCGATTTACCCGGTGGGCATAACTGTCCGCAGTCCACTGAACTAGGAAGTAGAGATGTTTTTCTGCGGAACATTTCTGAGACAATAACTTCATCAGAACAACGAGAGATACATCTTTTTCAATTTGTCTCTCAATTATGATATCCTTTACTGAATTAAAGATAGAGCCAGTAACCACGTCATCAGTATCGAATCTTTCGAAGAGATTGAATGCAATAGACCATTACTGTCTTTCTAAAGTTTTCTAGTTCGAGCCGTGGGCGAGTATTGTGTCGAACACGTCGAAACAGCAAATGTACAGTAGGTTACTCGTTATGAGCGTACAAACTCATTTCCCGGGGCCTAGTGAGTCAAATAACTTACGTGTAATTGCATCCCTGCCTTCGGCTCGAGCTAATGACTCACTTTCTGGCCGCAAAACCGAAAAATCTGTTACTTCATTAGATTCAACATTTCAACGTTTCACTTAGGGTGTCATTGATCAGTACTTTTTCTAATTTTTTTCGTCGCTGCCCGGCGACAGATGACATGACAAGTCTGTCGATTTTTACACTTCACTTGATTCGGTTAAAATTTGAATGGCGACTGCAACTCTCTCATTTCCGATGTCCATCGTATTGAAAGTGTTACAAAAAAAAAAACCAAAGAACTTTTAAATGTTCCGATAAAACGCTCGTGTAACACACTTTGAATGAGCATTCATTAAACTAATAAAATGATTGGTAAACTATTCAATGTAAAACCTTGTTCCCTTGACTGAAAGTCAGGGTCTTACACCAGAAAATACCGAAATATGTGGGTGACAAAAAAGTTCACTATGATTGAAAATGTATGAAATGGTATGAAAAACGTTAAATGTGGGTGACAAAAAATCGTTGAAGGCACGATAACTTGAGTAATTCTCAAGCAATTTGGATGAATCTTTTTTTTAAATATGTGGAATTAAAATCTCGAGGCTAAGTTCGAAGATGGGCAATGTGGGACGAAGGATCTGGAAGCTATCCAGGAAAAACAGGATTTTACACTGTTGATTATAGCCTCAATCGAAAAAGATTACTTTGATGAAATTTGATTTGGTTGCGTAGTGTGTGTAAATCGTATAAGTATGTTCTCGATAGAGTTTATTTAATAAGTGGAAAGAACAATTCCATCAGTCGATGTCCAGCTTTGAACCGGTGAACATCTCCTGCTAGCCAATTATCAAATTTGATAGTCAACTATCAAATTTGATAGTCAACTATCAAGTTGATAGTCAACTATCAAGTTGTTTGTTTAACTATCAAGTTGATAGTCAACTATCAAGTTGATAGTCAACTATCAAGTTGATAGTCAACTATCAAGATAAATAAGATAGTCAACTATCAAGTTGATAGTCAACTATCAAGTTGATAGTCAACTATCAAGTTGATAGTCAACTATCAAGTTGATAGTCAACTATCAAGTTGATAGTCAACTATCAAGTTGATAGTCAACTATCAAGTTGATAGTCAACTATCAAGTTGATAGTCAACTATCAAGTTGATAGTCAACTATCAAGTTGATAGTCAACTATCAAGTTGATAGTCAACTATCAAGTTGATAGTCAACTATCAAGTTGATAGTCAACTATCAAGTTGATAGTCAACTATCAAGTTGATAGTCAACTATCAAGTTGATAGTCAACTATCAAGTTGATAGTCAACTATCAAGTTGATAGTCAACTATCAAGTTGATAGTCAACTATCAAGTTGATAGTCAACTATCAAGTTGATAGTCAACTATCAAGTTGATAGTCAACTATCAAGTTGATAGTCAACTATCAAGTTGATAGTCAACTATCAAATTTGATAGTTGACTATCAACTTGATAGTTGACTATCAAATTTGATAGTCAACTATCAAATTTGATAGTTGACTATCAACTTGATAGTTGACTATCAAATTTAATGCGTCTACTACCAAAGAAAGATGTTTTTTTACTCAAGGTCTTACGGCAAAAATTTCATGAGCACACTATACTATGATTGAAAAGTGTAGGAAATTTTATGAAAAACGTTAAATGTAACCATCATTCTTTGTAGGCAATATAAGATATAAGTCATTCTCAACAAATTTCTGAATATTTTTTTTAAATTCATTATTCCAACAATCAAACAAAATATGTTACAACTCCCATACGAGTGGAAAGTTTGCGGCCAGAGCGAAGCGAGGGCCGTAATTCTCACGAGTCGTAATAATTTTATGGGATATTATATTCGACCAATAGAAAAATTCAATTTTACCGATAAAAAATAATAAAATACCGATAGAAATGTGGTACATGTCGCTGGCACCTCTTCAAGAAATCAGTAAAAAGTAAAAAAAATTGTCTTTGCTTCACTCTTTGTCGATTTCCTAGCGAATTCATCCTTTTACAAAATGTAACGAGAAGGCGTTTTGTTCGTTCCAAGGGAATTCATCCTTTTACAAAATGTAACTTAAAGACGTTTTGTTCGTTCCTAGGGAAATTCATCCTTCTACGAAATGTAACTTAAAGACGTTTTGTCAATCCCTCACTTTTGTCGTTTTCTGAATCGACAAAAGTGAAGAAACGAAAAAAAAAATTAATTTATCGGTCGTTTATTACCATCCACATTTTATTCACGAGTGACGGTTTTGTAAAATACCGGGGGACTTCCTTTTTGTACAAAACTGTAAGAGAAGAACATCTATCGTTTTTTTTTTAAATTTTTACCAAAGTGAAAGAGTTGTCTCATCGTTCCACATTTGTAAAACTTCGCATCTACTCTGATTAAATTCGACAAAATGGCAATCAAACAGAATAATAGATAGCTCATACGAGTGGGAAGTTTGCGGCCAGAGCGAAGCGAGGGCCGTAAATCACACGAGTCGCATTTTATTTACGATTTGTGTGGTTGATTGAAAATCTTTCTGCAAATTTATAAGAAAAATCAGAACTCAAAGATCATTCGGTCTTCGAAGGTTTATTTGAAGAACTTTTTCTGTCAAATTTCGTTGTCATGTTTAGAGTAATCGATATATTAAATGTAGGCATTTTTATCGGAAGTTCAACAATGAAATTGGTCAAAAATATATTGAAAAAAGTGTCAGTCAAGGGACCTGACCCGCCCAAAAGGTGGGACCTAGTTTCAATCGCAACAACTGAAATATCGAATTTATTATCGGCCGGCATTAACATGAACCCATAAATTTCAAGCATTTAAACACAATTTTGATTATCGATGTAGGTAATTATGACATGGTATAGAGAATATAAAATGTGAAAAGATTTATGTTTGAAAACATTCTTAATGCAGTTAAAATGTAGTCGTTGAGTCTGATGTGAGATATTATTTTAAACTTGTTTAAGCAGCGACCACGACGTAACTCTATTATATGTATAGAAATTGGCGCAATAATATTTAATGTTAACGACGTGTCTATACATTACATGGCAAGTGTTTGGAGTGATTTACCGAGCAATTAATTTGAAAATGAACATGCGGTTTTTTTTTCCTCTCCCAGTAATTGAACGATCAGGGTTAAAGTTATTTTAAATCGGTACCTTTTAAAACAATGTTTAAATAGACGTTGCCAGCAATATTACCACATACAACCAGTCAAAGTGAACATGTAAAACATAACTTGCTGCTGATAATGCACATATTCCCCGATATAGATATTACCACAGTTGTCGTTCGTATCTGAACTTTTATTCCTCATACAATTTTCAAAGAAATAGATTTAAGGTCATTTGGTTTTAGAGTCAGATGGGCACTGCTGACTACAAGAAAAATCGCCGTCTGCACCGTGTTTTAAAGTTGA
This sequence comes from Bradysia coprophila, assembly GCF_014529535.1. NCBI lineage: Eukaryota > Metazoa > Arthropoda > Insecta > Diptera > Sciaridae > Bradysia > Bradysia coprophila. Next base: position 6,722,833 of record NW_023503493.1, on the reverse strand, counting down.
CAATTAATTTGCGGCTCTTGCCATTTGTCCACATTGTGTAAAGAAAGGATCACAAGATCTGTGTTTCAAGATAACCTAGGTGATCGTTCCACCCTGATAAATCTAAAAAAAACCTTGTCCACATTGGGTTCTGTCAAATATTATATGATTAAATCAACGAGAGAGGAATTCTTTTTATCACGATCACTGAGTGCAGCAGAACAAAGAAACAACGCATGTGATAAGGCTAAGGGAAATCCAGAGAAATGATAACAGATGGCGTTGCGCCGACCCAGCCTGTGAGGCAGCAACAACACCATCTGTTATCATTTCTCTGGGGGAAAACATAAAATTTCGAATTGAGGGATTCTTTTGAAAAACAGCCTACCGAAATCGGACGCATTTTCTATTGGAATTTTTTATATGTGCCTAGAAAGGACTTCGACCCTAGTGGCCAAAACCACTTTCAAAAAAATTCTTCGAAGTTTGTGTGGCTGGTCAAAGGTGAGCAAAAACCGAAAAATTGCAATTTTCTTACAAAAATTGCTCCAGTTACACGAGCCGTACAGGGTCGTGTGGGGTGTCATTAGAAAGGTAATCACATGTACTATTGAGCCGAATAGGGTCTTATTGGGTTTAAAATTCATCCACACTGAAATATGTGCAGTTGAAGTTTTCAACCGAAGACTTACACTGTTCTTACAGAAGTTTCGCGATGTACATAAGACGTATATGCTCGTGTGGAGTATCATTTGAAAGGTAATTTTATGTGCTTTTGGGTCAATAAGGGTCTTATGGGGTTTGGATGCATCTATGATGAAATATGGACACTTAAACATTTCAACTTCTTTTTCATCGCATATGTATCCAAACCACATAAAACTCTATTTGGCTCAAAAGCTCATAAAATTACCTTTCAAATGATACCCCACACGACCATGTACATTTTGTGTACCTCGAGAAATTTCAGTAAGAACAGTGTACGTCTTCGGTTAAAAACTTTATCTGCACATATTTCAGTGTGGATGAATTTTAAACCCAACAAGACCCTATTCGGCTCAATAGTACATGTGATTACCTTTCTAATGACACCCCACACGACCCTGTACGGCTCGTGTAACTGGAGCAATTTTTGTAAGAAAATTGCAACTTTTCGGTTTTTGCTCACCTTTGACCAGCCACACAAACTTCGAAGAATTTTTTTGAAAGTGGTTTTGGCCACTAGGGTCGAAGTCCTTTCTAGGCACATATAAAAAATTCCAATAGAAAATGCGTCCGATTTCGGTAGGCTGTTTTTCAAAAGAATCCCTCATTGGGATTTGAATTTTAAATATTAGCGCGAAATTAGATAAAGTTACGAATTTGCTTCGATTCACATCTATTTCATTGTAACGGCACGACTCGAACGGCTGTCATATCTGACTCGACGTATTTCCACTTTGCTCGTTCATCAGTTCGAACAAGTTATTTTCCACTCGCAAAATCCCGATTCCATCTCGTCTTTTTCCACATTATTCTGCATAATATGAGACAAAAATGCCAGCATTAAGACATAAAAAAAAAAATAGACACAACCGAGAGTCGTCTATGATTTCAATTGCATTCAGATTAATATCGCTACAGCATAGAAGCTAATATCTAATCATTTAATCAAGATAATAAGTTCATTGAATTTAAACGAAGTCTATTAAAATATCATTCTGCGCAAATAGAAAAATATTTCCCTGATGGAAACCAGCAGCAGCAGCTTTATGTTATGTAACTGCCATGCCGACACAACGGCTTAATATAGATAATTAGATCCATTACTAGATTATTGTTTTTATATAGAAACGAATGCCAATTTTAAATATTTGTTTTTAATCTTGTTCCATCGACAAAATCACTATAAATTTAAATTGAAATAATTATCAGTGTTTGTTGCATGGCGTATAGTAAGTAAGTTTAAATTAGATATCACACAGCTTAAGTTTTCCATTTCACTTTCAATTAATAAATAAAATGAGGTGCTGCATTAACATGTGATATATCAAAAAGAGATCGACAGAAAAAAAAAACGAAAAGAAAATGGTTTCGTTCGGATCACGTTTGTAGTTTTGTATTTGCGACATTTTTTAGAAATGGAAAATAATTATCAGTTCTCTGGTGTGTATCGTAATCCGAAATCAATTAACTTATTAAAGTTACGAAAGTTTACAACTTTCCGTTCCTTTAATTTTGAGTTCGTGAAACGAAGATTTATTCAGTCTTTTACTCTTTAACGATTCCCTCGTATTAGGCACCTTATAAAAAGATTGCACGGAGACTCTTATTTATCAGCTTGTCAGTTACAGTCTGATCTGATCTCATTTTAATATCACGTGAAGTCCTACTGAAGCAGTTGGTGGTGTTTGATTTATAAGTGAATGCAAATGAATGAGCTGTAACCAGGAACATAATTTGACTGATGCTTACGAGTCATTTTCATTCAGACAGTCAATTAATATCTTCAGTATTGAATTGCTTTAGACCGAAAATTTACGTGCAATTTTGCGTTACTGAGATCGAGAACTATGCTCCGTTTTCCATTGTAATCCAAATTGTAGCATGCATAAAACAATGGAAAACGTTGCATAATTGTCGATCTTAGCAAGGCGAAATTACTCGTGCGTCTTCGGCCATAATCAATGAGTCTGTTACTTCTGTCGTTCAATAGTTGAATACTATCCGTTGCATGCAATGCACCAAAGCTCCTAATTATGTGATCTGCTAGTCTCAATCACATCTCAATTTTTGATATAAAATCTATTACTTCGTTCGTTTTAACATCTTGCTATATACGAGAAATATAGTACGAAGACTATCATTGGTCTTCTGTATCGACATCAGATAATGGATTTACTTTAATATATTCGTTTACATCGTCCATTTTGCATTCAAAACAGTCATTTCTAGTAATTTCTGTGTCGATTACAATACGTCAGGGAAAGCTGAAGGTTTTAAGATTAATAGTAATACGCGAAAGTGCCTTTGAAAGATTAAAAAAAAAATTAGCCCCGTACGAAGTACTGGGGGCTTATAAGATTAATATGCCGTTTGTAACACGTCGAATTGGAAGCAGCCAGTAAGGGCAAAGCATTTAGTTATGTTAATAGATGACGAATCCGCAATTAAAAAAATGTCCGTCCGTCCGTCCGTCCGTCCGTCTGTGACCCCTCTAGCTTGAGTAAATCACAACCTTTTTTGAAAATTCTTTTTTTCCCCGATTGTTATCGACAAAAGTAAGGTCAAGTTCGAAAATGGGCATGGTAGGGTCGGCCCTTCCACAGCTAGGGCATAGGTGTTTTTCAGTCTTTCGACGATATCTACCGAAATACGCACGCTTGTGATATATCAAATGAAAGGTATTGACGAGTAGAACAAAGTTGCTGAACATTGTTTTTGGGTAAGATGCAACGTGGGCTTGTTGGGAGAGCTCAAAGGTCGTTACTTGGCCCTAAGTGGTTTTTGCACATAAATCGAGTAAATCTCATCCGATTTTGCAAGATTTAGTTTTTTATGGACTAAGGCCGCTACTCGGCCCTAAGTGTTTTTTGCACATAAATCGAGCAAATCTCATCCGATTTTGCTAGTTTTTGTTTCATTTGAGAGACAATTGAATGCCGAATAGAATGATGGCAAAAAATTTTGGGTTTCTAAAATAATGTCGTAAATTGTTGGTTTTATTTGAGAGGTACTTCGTACGGGCTTTCGTAATTGCGCTATGCGCAATTTTATAAAAGAAAAGTTTCAGTAAATTTGACCATGCTCAACTTGACTTGCATTTTGGTAACAGACGCATTAGAGGGTTGTAGACGTATTAGGGTTCCGGGCTTATTAGGGCTACGGACGTATTATGGTTGCGGACGAAATAGGATTACGGGTTGTACGGGGCTAAGTCGCAGCAAACGCTCCGACTGTTCTGATGCCTTGTTTGTATTATTATACCTCCCTTGCAGTCCTAATGCCCGATTGTCTACTATCGTTCTAAAATTACTATTCATCGTTGAGGTCAAGAAAATATTTTGCTCCCTCACTAAGAATAACCAAAACTTTCATGAAGTTTTCTAGATTTTCCACACATAGTTCGGTCCTCGAAATTCCATAAGCATATCACTCTCCATCTGGCTATTTACTTAATCCAAAAACATGCAGCTTCTGTGTACGATTTTGATAATGTTAAAATTGAATCATTTTCTACCTACATTTCGTTTCTGACTGAACCATTCTCGTTTGAGCAAACATGGAAGTATATTTACCTTCATAAGATGAGACACCATGAAATAATATCCGACGAACAAAACAGACTAACAAACAAAGTACAATAATGAAAAAAATGAGATACTTTACTCTAGAAACTTTCGTTTATTCAAATAATTATCGGCCGGTAAGCCGTCAAAATATGGCTATGGATATTCATAATGATGAATGGTTCGGATTGATGCACGACTATTGTTGTGTGGGTAATTTTCTGTAGTTCTGAATGAGTTGAATTATTTTGTTAGTTTATTACAATTGGAATGAGTAGCACATATGCTCTAATGAAACGGTGGAGTTCATTAACCGCACACCGTACATTTATTTACGTTAAATTTTTAAATTGTTAAATGAACTCTTTCATATAAGTCAAGCCAGAGATTCTTGTAATGCCGTCGTCGCTTATCTTATAATTTGAAAATTTCGCAAGGTTTCACAATAGAGCGCGCACAGGCACAGTATTAAATGGAAAGATAAATAAACAAATTCCAATGTATAGATAACAATGGAATTTAAAATGATGTTTAGGCGCTTTCGTGTAGGTAGGTAGCTCGAATGAGTGCACATTAATTCGCCAAAAAAGAGAACGAAGAAGAGTACTCGTTCTTTTACCTATAAAACGAGTTGCCATGCCGTGTAACAAGTAGTAGCAAATAAGGTACCTGCTTCCAGGCTTTTTTTTAAATTTTTGTGGAAGTGTGTAACTCGTGCTGAACAAGTTACACGTAACAATATAGAAGTAGGGTACATTCATTGTATTTTTTGCTATTGGTAAACATACAGTCCTTCCGATGGAGCTTTAGTTCATCTAGGTAAAACGATAGTTATATAACTACTCCACCTGCAAGAAGTAGTTGCAAGATTTGTAAGAGAAAAACATTTTTTGCAGAAACTGTTGGAATTATTTCAAAAGGGCTTAACTACTCGGGAGAGCCGTGTAAAGTCTCGTCGTCTCTTGCATATTTAATCAATTTCATTTTCTAATGCCCCTTTTAGGCTCAACATTGCGATCCCCTATCTTATACTAGCCGAAAGACCTTACACACGAATTAGATACGTTTTTCATTCAATGACCCATATAAGGCCAAAGATATCGATATATTTCATGTTACGGTAATCAAAACGTTGGTAAAAGTTAAGGCTAACATGTTTGGAGTCGGGTTTTTTTTTTCAGCGATAATGAAGTCACTTAAAAAGTTTGTAATTACCATAACCTCCGCGCGGTTATTAGTAAATTTATTGAATCGTAAACACATCTTACGTTCATTGATATTTTGCGTTTCCTTCACAAAACCAATTGCATCTGTGTGATTCAGCAAAAGAAACAAAAATTATCATAAAACTGGTATGTATACAACAGGTGGGACGTGTGGGCGCAAAATGTCTATAAGAATCGAATGGGGAGAGCATAAATAAATTCATATCGCTGCATACGTAGGTTTCATATTAGCAATGCTATCAATGAAGACAAAGATGTTGTTTTCGAATTTTGCATAGGTGGTGCATGTTTAACAGAAAACCGTTCACGAGGTTGTGTGTTTTTCTTTTCGCAGAGTTCAGTTACGTTTAAATAAATCAGATATTTACCCACATTTATTAATCATAAAACAAAATCGAAATGGAAATCTCTTTCCGAAGGCGACCATATGTATGGAAGTGTAAAGTGTTTGTCATATCTGGAAATGGTGTGCAAACAACACGAATACGATTGTCTATTTTTTTCGCGCATTTTAAGCCCCGAGCTTAGCCCACCGGATGTATATAAACATTTTCAAATGTTACAGCGATTATATGTGCATTGAGTTGAGTCTTATTTCAAGTGTTAGCATAAGCAAATTTGTCGTATAAAATTTGCTGATTAAAAATAATTGGATCTGAATAATGGCAAAATGTACATTTTAAAAGATCACGAACATTTTAGTATAAATAGGTAGCAAAAAGCGAAGAATTCCAACTGGCATTTTGTATTGTAGTTTCAATGCAAATATCGAATTTGTTACTCGTCTGAGTATCGGATTAACACAAAATCTTGTACTTCGATCCTTCAAGAAAATCGTAAAAATTTCCGAAAAATCATGAAAATTTCTGAAGTTTCATAAAATGTCTCAAAAAACTTTTCACGATTGCAGACTCTGTCCACTCAACAACTCCAGGTTCAATCTTATGGTGTAGATGAAACAATGTGAAAAAGCCAATTGTTTTCCTCAGAGCGTAGATCAAAGTGTTTAACCTAAAAGAAGCTTACGGCTTGTTGACTGAACACACGCGTGTCATCAACTTCATTTGAAATTTTCTATTTTGATTAAATTTTTTACGTACCGGTATCATTTGATATCGATAACGAACGACTACAGATATAAATGTCAGGCTCTGACTAACACAGTCTTATATAGCAAAAAGTTTGTTCAAAAAATGAAGTAAAAGATTTGAAATCACAATCTAATAAAGTATGTCACGCGTACTTTTCGCACTTTAGCAACGATGTTCTATTGAAAATAGATCAAATGAAGTAATAGATTCGATAGTAAAACTGCTAATATGATTGTGGTCTCCGAAAGGTTAAGAGTCATTCAAAATATTTAGGACTTGTCGAAAGATTTGCTGTGTAATTTGTTCGATCGTACAAAAATGGTGATTGATCGCCTGTCATTAATAGTTGTTGAACTGATCGTAAAGCTTCCTGTTGTTCAGATCACTTAATTTTCCTTAGCTCAAATTTTAAATTATTCACTAGCTTCGTAACGAAAAACATTTGTCGTAGTTAGTACACAGTCAGTCAGCACTACACATGAAGTTAGGTACTTCTGAATCTGAACGTTCGTGTTTGGGTTCAAATACCTTCACGTTTCGATGCCGTTCTTTCGTTGACACACGATATATCATAAGTCTTTTATCGGATCTTATTATCTCGTCTCCAGAAGATTTCAAAACATTTAAAATTTAAAATAATAAAATGGAAACTTGTTGCACAACAACCAGAAATGGTTTTTGTTCAGAATTGAGAGAGAGAAGAAGAGTGGAAAAAAAATCAACGACATGCAACATTGCAACAGATGAAAAAGATTAATTGTCATGGCATGCAAATAATGTATGAGGTTAGACGGATCATTACAATAAATTTGCATGTTGTCACTCCGCTTGACAATGCTACATTCGGTAAAAATTAATCTGCAACATGAGGAACTAAATCACCGGGTCACAATGTGTACATACATGAATGCGAAGAGATTGATTGATCTTTGTAAATGGTATTAAACCGCTGGTCGCATCAATTGTCGAAAATTCCAATATCCACTGACTTCAGTTGCTGCACCCATTTGCATTTAATAAAATTTACCACAAGAAATTTGACACAGAAAAAGAAACAACAAAAATTTCGACCCAGATCAGAACGTTTCGTTATCAACACGAACTACTTCGTTGCGCCATCCATGGGGATTTGTCTCTCTGATCATTCGTAAATACTCGAGAAATGTTTTATACGAATTATAGCTTGCCTGACCATCGCCTTGACCTTCGCAATAGTGTTCCTCCAACCATAATCGATCGACTGGTTCAAACAACTTCAATTCTTTCAGTTTCTTGAACAGATCTTCTAAGTTGTTACTACTGCCTTTTGTTATGATGTAACTGGTGAGTAAATGGGTCAATGATAAGTAAAAATTCCATGAAGGACGTGCGAAGACTAACCTAATCGCATCTTCTATCATCTCCTTCACTTCGGGTGTGTCAATAATTTCGTTAATTTCAGCATCACAACTATTCTTCAGCCACACCAGCTGGGGTAAAGTTAGCAATCCGAATCGAACGCACGAGATAACTTCTATCAGGTACTTGGATCGTTCCATCCAGTCGTGATTGACCCAACGCACCACAGATAATAAGACCTAAGTAGTATTTCGAATTAATTTGTACATCGGCCACCATTGAGTGTCTAATTACCTCCATTTCGGAATGTACTCCAATCGAATTGGAATTTAGCAGTAGCACAACTTCGTCGACAGCAAATTTTAAAAACTCCTCAGATGCAACGAGTGTCAAGAAAAACTTAAATATTCTGGCAATCATCAGTTCTTCAATCAACGACTTCCGAAATTGTCGTGCTTCCAAATAGAGAAGGAACGCAGCATCTTCACTAATTTGTGCATCGTCCAAACACGCCCAACACTGACTCAACACACCATCGATTTTCAAATATTCTGCGGCATTATACAGCTCCAAGATACCCTCCCGACCGACTATCGGATCTGGTGACAGCATCCACGAGTACAGCATGAAAAATGATTGTGGTGTGACTTTGTTCGACGGAAGGACTACCTTGTCTGTACCGGTCAGATCACAGAAATATTCCGAATAGCATTGAAGAACGAGCATATGACATCGAAATATTGTGCCCTCGATGTGAATCTCGACGTTGGTTTGTTCGTATTTCAGTATCTTGGCAAGGAGTAGATTTTCGAGTTTCGGTTTTTTCGGCTGTGATATGGCACCCCAATTGGGCATATCGTTCGGATCGTAGCCCATTTGTGCCAGGGATTTTTCTTTGAGCGGGTCATCCTTTACCGGTAATAGTATGGGGATATTGGTGCAAAAGTTGTTCGAGAAAAATTTCAATTCGTTATCCTTGTGGGAAGCCATTTAGTGTGCGTGACAAAGAACAAACAACGGAGGGGAAAATTTTGTATGGAAACGAATGCAAGCGTTAAACGGACAAAATAAATTACGTAAAAATACAAATGCACAGTAAATTATGTCGGACAAATAAATGACGGAACAGTGACAGGAGATAAATTTGTTGAAAGTTACATTTCGACAACGTTATGGTCTCTAGATTGAGAAGAAATTTTAGTAGTTTCTTGGGACTCTAAAGTTCAATTAAAAACGGTTACAGAGTAAAGTTTCCAAACTAAAAGAGTGTTTCACAGAGCATGGTGTCAGTTTAATATTCGAGTCTACTACTTCCTTTGATTAGGAGTTTTTAACAAATTGATGCAAAATCTTTTACTTCAACGGGTGTAACTTACATTATGAGATAGCATTTAATACAATTTTTCATTTATTTTTTGTCATCACTGTCGATAACACACGACAATTAGTGTATTAGTAGTCAATCTCTTGATGTATTTTAAAAGGTCTATTCTACTCTATTTAGTCCTGATATCAGCAGGTGGTTAGTCATCATGATGATGACCTCATCCCACATATTAATATAAAAATCAGTGATTGAATGAATCCCTACCGCGTCGCGTAATTCGGTATATTAGAGATGAATCTAAACGAGCAATTTTGTCCATTCGAAACTGAATAAACTCAATCGTTGATTGATTTTATGATCATGATCGTCATGTTAAGTGTGTTAAGTCATCAAGTAAACGTAATTAGCGGACATCATTGAACATTTCCAGTTTGTTGGGTCAATTTTGCGTTTTCAACAATTTATGTAAATTTAGCTTTTAAAGACATTAAAAGTTAATTAAAATGTTCGAAAACATATAGCTTGATGACCGGCGAGATGAAACGGATATTAATTGCCTTCGATGTCATAAAATTAATATTCCATCTATCGCTAATATCGAGCGAATATTAATCCGAATTGGAACAAAATTAAGTTGAGCCTCGGTCGGTGAGCAGCAAAAATTATTTTCTTACTTTTTCGAAACAATTTTTTTTCTGCTTGAAAAGTAACCTCTACGTTGGTTGATTACATTCGTAATAGTATCACGTCTTCTTATAAAATAATAGCAATGAAATTAACAAATAAATGCGTGTTCCAGGTGGGCGCTAATTGTCGATTGTATCTACATAAATAATGATTCATAACGAATCATACGAACAATTTAAAAATGGAAACATAATTACGACGGTAGACGTGGTGTGAGATTTTGATTTTAATATGTTCCGTTTTTGGCATAATATGATCATCAATTAAATGAGAAGTTGTAAATAAATAATTGTGGAATAAATTGTCGTAATTGTAGACGTTCGGCATTTCTGGCGGAGCAATTTAAATTCATTCGGATTTATTGAAAAATTTAGGAAAAAATTCCCTCCTCGTTACGTAAAGTCTAATGTTTTGAAACATAGAACAAACTCTAGGTTTGTTGAATTCAATGATAGGAAGCTTCGGTTCTTACATTGGGTTTTTTCCGTCCAAAGCAGGTGTGTACTCGACATATTTCTTCCGGGATGTGTACTATCTGACGTCTTCTTCGAGAAGTTTCTAAAATTCAAGGATGGTGACTCACTTCAATAAATGCGGTACCTCTTGCTCTGGTGACCTCAATTTATTTAAAAGCAACAGGACCACATACCTTACATAAATTTAAGGTTTTTCCGAGGGGTAACTCACTTCTATAAATGGATTAAATGGTATTAAATGGATTTAATGGATTAAATGGAATAAAAATTGGATTGAATGGATTAAATGGGAAAAAACTTCATTTTACCAAATACTGTAAAAGTCTCAAAAATTGTTGATTTTGATCGAACCACTCACTACAACTCATACTACAATGTTTAAAAGCGAAAAAATCCACTTTTAGGAGTTTTTGATGTAAAGTGGATTAAATGGATTAAATAAATTTACGAAGTGACTATTTGCACCCGAGTGCAAATAGTCAATATGAACACTATTTGCACCCGAGTGCAAATAGTCAATATGAACACTATTTGCACCCGAGTGCAAATAGTTAATATGAACACTATTTGCACCCGGGTGCAAATAGTGAATATTAACGCTATTTGCACCCAACTTTTTAAAACTATCGGAAATAATAAAAAAATCATTGTTAGCAAGCTGTACGAATTATATTATCGAAAATGCTACTCGCACAATTCGCTGCAAATTGTATAAACAAAGTGTCTGGTTGGATCCAACTGAATTCTATAACTTCAACAAACTGTGTAAGGAAGGACTTTTGTTTGTTGCTACTGAGATCATCCTTCTACAAACTTTATAAGAAAGGAGTTTGGTTCGTTCCTACTGAATTCATTCTTCTAGAAATTGTGTAAGGAAGGAGTTTGGTTTGTTCCAACTGAATTCATCCTTCTACAAACTGTCAGGAAGGATTTTGGCTTGTTACTTCTGAATTTATCTTTCCACAATTTTCGTAAGGAAGTATTTTGGCTTCCTACTGAATTCATCCTTCTAAAAACTGTGTAAGGAAATAGTTTGGTTTATTCCAACTGAATTCATCCTTCTAGATTTTTGTGCAAGGAAGGACTTTCGTTTCTTCCTACTGAATTCATGCTTCTAGAAACTATGTTTGGAGTTTGGTGTGTTCCTACTGAATTCAACCTTCTACAAACTTTGTGAGGAAGGAGTTTGGTTCGTTCCTACTCAATTCATCCTTCTAGAAGCTGTGTAAGGAAGGAGTTTGGTCTGTTCAAACTAAATTCATCCTTCTACAAGTTGTGTAAGGAAGGACATTCGTTTGTTCCTACTGAATTCACCCTTCTAGAAGCTGTGTAAGGAAGGAGTTTGGTTCAACTGAATTCATCCTTCTACAAGTTGTGTAAGGAAGGACTTTCGTTTGTTTCTACTGAATTCACCCTGTTAGGAGCTGTGTAAGGAAGGAGTTTAGTTTGTACTTAATTCATCCTTCTACAAACTGTAACGAAAGAGTTTGGTTCGTCCCAACCGAATTCATCTTTCTACAATTTGTGTAAGGAAGGAGTTTAGTTTGTTCCTACTGAATTCATCCATATACGATTTGTGTAAGGAAAGACTTTCCTTTGTTCCTATTGAATTCATCCTTCTACAAACTTTGAAAGTAAGGAGTTTGGTTTGTTCCAACTGAATTCATCCTTCTACAAACTGTTGGTTCGTCCCTACTGAATTCATCTTTCTACAATTTGTCTAAGGAGATTAATTTATTCCTGAATTCTTCCATCTACCAACTGTTTATAAGAGAGGAGTTTGGTGTGGTCCAAATGAGTAGCCTTTGTCAAAATCACTACATTTAGCTGCCCTTCTGAGACCTTGGGGAAATGCAATTTTCACAAAGCGTCGAAAGAAAAAATATTGATTATTTTTGTTTTGTCACAATTCAACGTAATTCACTGGAATTATTTTCTTGACAAATCTAACGAAATGAAATTTTTGTTTGAAAAACACGTTTTTTGTTAGTCGAAGCGAAGGAATAGTCAATGTATGAGCTATTTGCAGTCGAATGGTCTGCGGCGCGGCGCGAAATCATATTTCATAATGTTAACAGACCATTCGACTGCAAATAGCTCATACATTGACTATTTGCACCTGAGTGCAAATAGCGTACATATTGACTATTTGCACCCGAGTGCAAATAGTGTTCATATTGACTATTTGCACTCGGGTGCAAATAGTGTTCATATTGACTATTTGCACTCGGGTGCAAATAGCATCTGCCATAAATTTAATACCATTTTTAACAACAAAAATTTTCCTATACCTCACGAGTACTTAAACGAGCTGGGGATCGTGCAAATCTATTTTTCGCAATTACTTTACAAATTTTTCAGGTTTTTAGGCTACCCAATTATTTCGGTAAAACTAAAATTTTTTTTTTGGATTAAATGGATTAAATGGATTTAATGGATTAAATGTATTAAATGGAAGTGCGTCACCCCTCGGGTTTTTCCATTTAAATCTAAAAATTTTTTATCCTGGACAACCATTCCGCATGGACATAATGGAGAAACTGATTTTTAACTCTCTGTCTTTTCTTGATTACAGACTTACAAGCAATCAGAAAACTACTGGAAACAGAAACTGGCGGACTAGTATGTCCCAGCTGCCAGATGCCATTTGACAAGGGTAAGAAGAGAAAGCTGATCGACAATTGCGGCCATGAACGTTGCTATTCATGCATGTTCCGAAACGAACAGTGCCCCGTCTGTAAGCGGCAAGATTTGGAACACAAACGAGGTATGTACACAATATACTATACTACTCCTATATGCGAGAAAAAGGAACTACTTGTACACTCGCAAGTACGAATAGTTATCGGAGACTATTTGCACCCATGGGCAAGTAGCATCTACCTTTCATTATTTACTTTTACAAACGAGGCGTGAAAAAAAACCGTGATATACGGCAAGTGTTATCTTACATAGGAAATATATGCTAAAACAAATGAAGTAACAGATTTCCGATTAATCAATCTTTTGAATTTGTTTGAAATCCACAATAGTTCAGATTTAGCTATATTGATATACTTGCCATCTGTGAAGGGTTAACATTAAGACGAGCAGTGTTTATATTCTCTATAGGAGGTGCATTGTTTTGAATGATTCTTCGTGCACTTTTGTTGCAACATATTTTCAACCGGTTGATACACTCTTCGAGATTGCATAACAGGCGAAAAGTATACTGTAAATGATCTCGTATCAGCAACCATTACATTCGTGTCAAAACAATTACTCTCTCTCCACTCGTATGACTGAATATTGTGAACTGACGGCTCGAAAAGAACGAAAGAAAATATACCGGATGTTTTATGCATTTTACTTTTTTGTGTTCGTCAATAAAAATCGTTAACAATTTACATTAAGACTGAGAGAAATACAAAATTTGGTTTTTGTGTTCCTTTTTGGCCGGCTTTTCGGTACACTGTGGAATTGTTTTATTTGTTGTAATGTTCAACCGCATTTAGCTGGAGGTAATTACTTACAATTCTGTAAACTTAATCGAAGTCAATTGCTCACCAATTATCGAAGCACTTTACTTAGCACTCTATGGGCAGAACAGTGATATTACATGCGGAATATCATGAATGATTAATCATTTTTTTTATGATTGATGATGGAACTCTGTTTTTTTCTCTGATTTTTTTTTCACGAATTTTCAATTTTTTGCCTTCAAAATCGTTTATTTACAAACGGAAATTCTGTGGTGCTATTGCGGTCGAAATGGCGTTAAAATGAAAGTTACGGGGATATCCATCCACAGCGAAAATATTTTGATGACGAGGTGTATTTTCGTTTCGTTTAAAGTTCAACCTGCCATAGTGCTGTTATCAGTTGAATGCGGAGAAAGACATTGATTGATGTGGTGTGATTGGTGTCATTGAAGCTAATTGCTAATATATTATCAAGAAAATGCAAATAAAACTGTCTTTTGGGTCCGGAATCACACGCAAAATATTTACACGAGGACAAAAATGAGCTAATTTTGCCCTCGTGCATCTAAAGCTGCATATACGTGACTTTGTTGGACCTTGAGGACTTAGGGAAATTTTATATGCTCTTGTTTCTCTCTAGAGCGTCGAACTGGTCAAACTCAGTGCATCAATCGCCTTGCAGAGAACTCACTCACGTATGAACAGAAAAACTCGTATTTTGCTTCAGGAAAATTTTCTTTTATACTCACGACTCATTCATCCACAACACATTCACCTAAACCAAATTTTACTAAGTGGGCGATACTGTTGAGTTCATTCCAGCGTTCTTTGATGCGGATGCCATTCCCTCTATCAGAATTCTTTTTGCATTTTGTCGCAACAATGTCAATTTGAATTGAAGCAGAACGACCAAATATGTAGCCATGAATGAAATATTCTGAAACCGAAAGAATTTCAGAGTCTAATGGGATGAATAACGTTACCAACACGTTAAATACGTTACCGTTGTTATCAATTCTCGATTAATATTCGCATAACCGTCCAGATTCATGGTCGGAGGATTTTTTGCAATGGCAATCAGAAACATGTCCACCTCCTTTTCGGTATCCTTATCGACGGCTGTTAAATTTACACTGAGCAAACGCACTTGGAAGTCTAGACCCACCTGTATGGGACATAAAACTTAAAATTGAATTTCTATGAACTGATTAACGAACCTTCTCAGAAGCATGATGAGCCTCATTGCATATAATGAACAGTAACGTCATGCAATAGCAAACGATCACAAACAAGCCGAATTCTTTGAATGTAGCTCCATGGTCTAGAATTTCACTTAGAGCTCCGAATGTGGCGATTATAGTGGTGAAAAATATCACAAGACAATACAGCCCATACATATTTGAATAGGCTCTGCCTAGTTGTTGCATCATATAACTTAAGTCGCCCCAAAGATGACGATATTCCGTCAGTTTATGGGCCGGTTTGTAACTCTCCAACGCTTTGTTCAAGTTAGCCGCCAGAGCCTTACTAGCGATTCCGAATGCAGTGCAATTAATGAACCAGAGGCTGCAGAAACCGTTTAGCATCGCTAGAATGTGGTAGTACGCAAATGTGTGCAAAAAATCAAAGTCCGGTTGCAGCAAGTACTGTGACAGCATAATGAAAATGCTGGCGAACCACGACACGAAACACAGTGCCCACGTCAGCGGATACAGATTCGGGAAAACGATCGGTGTGCCCGTAACACGCAAGTATTGCAGTTGGTACTTTGTCCACATATTTTTGAATTTGGCCACCTCGGAACCATTTCGCCACGATGCCACCGGCAACAGAAAGTGTGGCACCAAAATGCTCATGAAGATGATGTTGTAGATGATTTCGTCGAATTTCTTTTCGGACGAGCGAAGAAATTTGTTTATTCGTTCGCGGGCTATGTAACACACCACAAACGTTTCGAGGGCATAAATTGTATAGGCCCAGATGAATGCCTTTGAGCACCATTGGAATGTGGTGCGTGGCAGTTTTGAACCTGTACGAATTGATTGAAATTTGTGTTCTCTGCTGTGATTTGTTAATATAAGTGTAACTATTCAGAAACGGCGGTACAACTATTAAATCTGTCACTTCTTTTGATTAATGTAATCTGAATCTTTTACTTCATTTTAATATGCGAGAACACATTAGTTAAAGACCATGTTTTGCCATTGCTATCGACAACAAACAACAAACGACTGGCCATTTCTGAAAGGTTTTTTAAGTTTTCTCTTACCTGGTGGACTTCTCATGATCGGCATGACGCCCATAATTTGGAAAAGAACGAGCAGACTTTTTGTAGTGTGATAAAAGGAGTCATGTTCATCCAACTGATCCGCATCATATTCAACTTCTTTTGGTCGGAGCAAGATATTATTTGATACATCGTCATTCTCACCTGATACATGATTTGAATTTGGCTTTAATTTCGTTCGTGCAAGTGGTACCACTTCTTTCATCAAGACTTACCACCAGTTATTTGAGACAATTTCTCCTTATACCGTCTATCGTCTTCAATAAATTGTCTTTGATTTGGATTGTAGGCAAAGTGGAAAGGTTTTTCCATGTTCTCTGGATGCTTTCACGTCAACGGTAACAGTACAAGTGATGTTTGATAAGAAATGAGTTTCGTTTAAATTTTATTGGAACGCATCAATTATGAATCGAATATTGCGGTGCCAAACAACGACTATTGATTTTGAATTAGTTGAATTTTTTATCTTAAGTCAATTTTGTTTATTTTACATGCACACAGCGGTCGTTCGTCGGACGTGTAAAGTTCTTGGCATTTTCACGCCACCCTTATGAGACTATTTCTGAATTACGAATTAAATAATTCAAAGTTTGAATGTTTATGGCTTTTCCTACAAGTTTTCACATTGTTTACCTGTTACAGACGGCTGTCATCTGTTATCGACAACGACAGCAATAATATAAACGACAAGCTCCGACTGATGAGGTCTTATAAAGCAAAAAGCATGTTCTAAACAAATGAAGTAAAAGCAAACTATGAAAATCTTTGATCAAATGAAGTAATAGATCAGATATTAAAACTGTTAATATGTTTGCCGTCTGTGACAGGTTAACGGTACTGCAAAGATAATCCGGTGAAAAGCTTGGTTTTGTTGGATTCCTTGTGAGATTGCTTTAAAATGCAGTATTGGGTTCCTGACTCTTTTTCAAAGTTGGAATTCTACCGATTTTTTTGGATTCATAGATTTGTCAGAGTCTAAAGTGGTTGAAACTGTTCCCAAGAGAATCAAAAAATCTCTATTGTCTGAAGAAGAAAAAAAACAAAATAAATTCCAGTTAATATGAAAGAGTGGGGACCCCTCGAACTATGTCATAAGACGAAAAATTTTTGAAAATATTGGGACAGTTTAGCCGAAGCTGTGGAAAAGTGTGAAAAGAAAACATTTTCAATTACAAAGCTACGGATTCTCATATTTAATTAGAAATATCGTTGAAGCACAGCTGTCAAAACCAAATTTCGAAATAGGTGAATTTAGGTGAATAGGTGATAGGTGAATTTCGACCACCCTGAATGAAAGTTCAGAGCAGGGTTGAAAATTTCATATTGTACTTTGAGATGGTGAATCAGAATTAAGTTTTGACATTTAAGATTTCAACGATATTTGTAGTAAAATATGAGCAGCCACTATTTCTACAACCATTTTTTTTTCACTTTCCCGCACCTTTCTTCCCAGAAAAGTTTTACTGTTTCATTTAATTAAATCATTCCAGTAATTCACCTTGTGCTCATTGATAGGTAATTGGTGCCCTTAATAGAATATTTCAGTTGAAGGTATGAACTAGACATACATGTGAGATTCCTGGACTTACTATTGAATCAATTACTTCAGAAGAAGAGCTTCGCCGATTACCTTAAGAGCAACATATGCGACTAGGATTCGATGAATCTTACTGTAACTATATCATAATGTACGAGATGAGCTCATTCAGCTATTTCGTCGTTGTTAAAATGTTTTATAAGAAAATTTAAGTAGGTCATCAAAACATCAAAACGATTATCTATCCATAATTCCATATTAGAATAATGATACAAGAACAGACAAAAAAAAAACTGATGATGGAACAACTCACATACTATATGCTCATTATAATTGTTTGTTTTTGGTTGTTTTTCTTTCCGTCTAACGATAAACATTTTGTCTGTCGAGTTTCTTTTATTTTAAACAAAATGTTTTTTTTTTTCAATTGAAACCACTGAATTTCAGGGGTCATTTCGACGATTCTTCTTTTGATGATGGCGAAGAATGAGTCGAATAGATCGTCAAGCTGTTTTCTTTTTTCGGAAAGTGTGATTCAAATGTTGGAGGAGACAAAATATCTTTCGTTCGAATTGAAACCGAATTTTTCGATCTAGTGATAGCCCGATTATGTTGTTCTCCATTCCGTTGAGATCATATTGCTGCATCCACCAGCCAGGAGTTTTCAAGACATTCTGCAACAATATTCTTGAATGTCTCATAACATATCAATACCCTTGTACTGGTGAGAATTTTATCAATGATACAGTTATCAAGTCTAGTACTTCTTTTGTTTCACGTGTTTTTATCTGATACAAAATCTGTTACTTCGTTATTTTTAACACGTAAGTGTTCAAGTTAAAGCTCAACCCTTTCAATACACAAAATGCCTTTCCATGAGTCCCTACCAAAATGTGATAGTAGGGTAAATGAGATCCAAAACTTTATTTTCACTAAAACAAACCCTGCACTGCTCATAAACAAAGGTTTTTTACTAGCTCATCTTTTTATAACTTTATGCCATGACGATGAGTGTCTACTTTTTCCTATTTAAAAAAATGTAAGCAGATGATTGGATACAAAATACTTTAATAAATTGGTTTGAATGATCATTGATTGTAACATTTAAATTCTACAAAAGAGGTTCGTTCACCATTTTTTTCCCCTGCAAAATTCATTAGTGTCGGTACAAGTTCAAATTAAATTTGTACATAAACGAGATTCATGATCTCTGGCTGAGCTACATAACATTATAATTGATGCATACTCAACACATTCACTGGTCCAGCGAGATAACGTTTTATGTTCTGTGTATATGAGAAAAGAAAACAAAATATTTTCGGTTGTTTAACAACACTCAACGGAAAAAAGAAGCAAAAATGTCAGCACCAATCAACATTAACCTTCTATCTCAATATTACATATAAAGTCAGTTTGGAAATAATCTTAATTCACCTCGATAATGTCACCTTACCATTAATTAAAATACTTCAGGGTATAGGGACTTGTTGAGTGAAATGTGACCTAAAAGACTTCAATCAATTTTATTAATTGAAAAAGACTTAACTTTTATCCGGCATATACTTCGACTAATTGGCCAAGTAATAAACTCAATATGGCGAGTAATGCAGCGACCATATTTCACTGTCGAACAACAGTGACTGGGTCATTATCGGATTCGAAAGCCCTCGGAGTTTTATTTATTTCATAAATACCACAAATAAATTGTTTAATTTTTCGTTATAATACGTTTTAAAGAAATCTTTATTGTTATTCTGTCTTGACTCGGATTTTACCAACGTAAATGAGCTGCATTTTCAACGGTTCAACGGAAATATGATGTGATGTGAGGATTGGCCCACTTTCATGTGTAGGCGATATAGTTTACAATGCTGGGCTTTCTTTCTTCGCTAATCGTTTTCTGCAGTAAATACTACTTTGCATTTCTATGGGAGGCATTTGGAGTGTATGTGATCTCGAGAGCAAATTCAACAAATTTAACATTCGGTGCAGTAGATGCACACACAAGATGCCAAAGGAATTTAATTGTTCTGAGTATGCATTTTTGGAGGAGGGACATTTAGATAACGATGGACTCGAAATTTCGGTTTGCCAGTTTTTTCTTTTAAATCTCAGCCAGTTTTGAAAATTTGGAGAATTTATTAATTACCCAAAAATAGGCTTTGGACCAGGAGAGTGCACAGTGTCGAAGAAGTAAGTTGAACACTTTGTAGATACTGTTTCTACAATGATGGCATTGGCGAATCGGTTGGTTGTAACCAAATTATGAGCATCCAACATTTTTAGAATCAATTTCCTTCAATATTAATCGAGAGGATATGCGATTATCGTGAGTGGAAATGACGTAAAGACTTGAAGATTTGTTTTTGGGTTTTAATAGTTCTTAGGATGTCTGGCTTTCAGTTTTGAAAGTAATGAGGGGTCGTTCATAAATTACGGAACAATGGGAGTGCTTAGGAAGGCACAGGAAAGCGTGACGGTTCATAAATTTATTTTCTCTTACATTCTTAATTATAACTCAATTATATCGATCTTAAACACCAAATTACGCTAGTTACATGACATGCAGAATATTTTCGCGTTATTCACTGTACCATCTCAACAAAATTGAATTATAAACATTTCTCCAATTTCTTCTTCTTACAGAAATGCTACCATGCAACACAAGAAAATTACAAGATTATGACACCAGCATCGGCGGATCAACAACCACAATTAGTCCTCTGCTTGGGTCACCGCAAAGACCATATCGTTCGTCTGGCAGGGCAAACGGTTTTCTCGAAAATTATATGCAGGTAAGCCGTTTTGAAACTCGTAAACATTTTGAGCGTTTCGGTTTTATGGTTTTGGTTTTCAACCGTCGATTCGTATAGTTGAAGAAGATGAAAAAAAAATCTTTAAAACATCGTAAAACAAGAGCTTTAACAAAAAAACAGTGTTCTCGTAATTGAATATCTTGCGAGCAACTGTTTTTTTTTTTTTGTGGCTTAGTGTGTATACCAGCATCGAATGCGGTGCATGCACATTATTGCATTATAGTGTGTGGCTCCGATATGCGTTCTTTTTGTGTAATTTATATGACAAGAATTTCTTTTTGCTGAAACTGCAAGCACTCATAATGTATGAAGAAGTTAGTCAAAGGTTATTATTACTTCTGCGGTTAAAATGCACCGGTCTGCGGTAAAAATGCACGAAAAACTGACAAACGAATTGAACACAAATTTCGATTTTAATTTCCTTTTTTTTTGCAAGACATATGCAATTACAAAACAAAGCAATAAAGCTGTTCGAAATTATCGAAGCTATATAAATGGAAAGCAACAAAAAAAAGGAGAAGCCACAAGACATGACAACATATCAACAAAATGGAATATAAAGTTAACAATTAATTGTGGCACCAAGAGTTGACTTTTACGTTTACCGGTCGACTGATACCGCATCTGTTTTTCGATTTATTGATTTTTGATTAAAGTAAGACAATCGCAAATTAATGAAAAAGGCGAAGCTTCGAATTCAGATTCTTTGCATTTATTTGAAACTGATGCAAAGATCATTATTCGGATTGAAGAAGCATGGTATACGTACCATTGAAGTGGTATACACTTACGCACAAGTGTTTACAAGCGATTTACAATCCCACTCTCGTGCATAGACCTTGTTTCTAACTTGTCCGTTACTGGATATTTTCACATACGTTGTGTGGCAACCTAAGCTTCGCCTCTGGTTTGACAATTTTAAAACATCCTTTGCGAATCCTTTGTTAGGAAATGACGCCTTGCAAAGCGATTGAGGTAATTTTCATGACCTATGACATGAACTTAGCCTGTTCTCAGCCTTATTTTACAACATCGATTCAAAAAAAATTCAGGAAGTAATGCCCGTCAGAGGCGACGACTTTGGTTTTACCTATTGGGAGCAAGATAACTTTTCTGAACTTCATCTAAACATAGTCAATGTTAGAAACTTGTTGAAAACTATCCTCTCATTTCATGGAGGCGAACATCAGAAACTAACAATCCCATTGGGAGCAATTTCCTTCCATCGCCTTCGTATACTCGGCGTAACTGTTCACACTTAAAAAACAGTTTCTTTTCCTATTTTAGAAAAATGATTCTGTGATTTGTTTGGTTAGTAGGACCACAGGCACGCACATCTTAGGGCACTTAACGAATCTGTTACTCTGTTAATCTGTTACTCTGTTAATCCAATTTTGATTTAAATATTTTAGTACACAGTTCGTGAAAAATGGTGGAAAAATCAACACTCTGCAAAATGATCGAAAAATTACGGCGCGAAGTTTTGAAAATTTCTGTTTTATGTGATTTATTGATTAGTTATTAGTTGAAAATGTTTGCTTTTCGTTCTGGGATGCGAAATATTGAACTTCAACTAATAAATTACCAATTAATCACATAAAACAGAAACTTTATTTCGCATGTTCAAAACTTCGCTCCGTAATTTTGCAATCATTTTGCAGAGTGTTGATTTTTCAGTCATTTTTCACAAACTGCATGTGTACTCGCGATTTGAAATGAAATCTCTCGCTTCATTTGTGTGGACTTCCCTATATTCCATAGTATATAAGACGATGTTAGCTAGAGCTGAGCTAAACAATATAGATTTCATTTTATTTTTAGCCTGAAGCAATGCTCGAATTACTCTGGTTTAGTTACTTCACAGATTTATAGGTTCACTTAGAACAATTGCAGAAGTCTCCCTACAAAGCGATGAAACATTTTCCCGTTTTAGAGCGAACGTGAATAAATACTTGATTGCTTTTCACTCTTTTTATTACCTTAAACTGAAACAAAGCCAAACCTTAACTAGAACAACCTACAAACCGGAAAAGGGTTTTATTCTCACGACTTTTAATGGGACTTTGATGGTATTAACTCAATACAGAACTTCTGAAAATTAATTTAAATTGAAATTCTCCATAAAAAGTAAAACAAATTGAATTACACAATAATAGTAATGACCCATAATTACGTTGTGTATTAAGTAAATTAAATTAGAGCACTAAACTTATCGCTTTATTATGTTTTCTTTCGTAATAAAAATTTTTTGGTAGTTTTTTAAATCGAAAGAAGTAAACAAGAATAAATAAAAAAAAAAACAAATTTAATCGAATGAACTTTTAATATATATCTGTCATCGTAACATAACGATATTTTCTGGCTGATAAAATGTAAATATTTTCCCGTCTAGTTAACTTCCGACATAATATATGTGTATACATAAGCGCACGGTGTTTTCATAGATAGGCCACTTGAAGGTATTTTTTGTGGTGGTACCTTAGATTACAACAAGATAAATATTTGAAAAGAAAAAAGTGGAATTGTAACTCTTTATCGATAAGAATAAAGAAGTGAGAAAAATAATAAATTATCACACTAGGGCTATAATCTCATGATTATGGTTGAGAGAGTGAAATAGTAGAGAGGCATCCACCAACTGAGTATACCAATCTTACCAATGGTTCGTTGCTAAATCGTATCGTTAAAGAATATCTAAATCTAGATAGGGGACATGTTCAACTAACAAATTGAAAAAAAGATTTTTTTTTAAATTTAGCTCCAATTTCAATAGTAGCACGAGACTTCTATTGAAAGCGAAGTTAAATCAATGAAATTTCATTTTTCTTATAATTCGCTAATTGCACCGTGGTGTACAAAGTGGACTTTTGCAGCACCAATCTTAAGTTTTCCACACTAACAAAGCTAGTATCGTAATTGAGGACCTGATTTTGAGCTAGTGTTGTATGGGGACAATCTAGCGTCATCTAGCGTAGCTTCATTTAACTGTGAAATTTAACAAACTGAAAATCAGTGTGACCAACTGAGGTTTTTTGGCCTATGTTTTTCTTCTACATGTCATATATATCTCATTCATACATGGTTACAATAGACAAAAACCGAAATAATTAAAAATTAATGTAAAATTGAGACGTCAGTAATGCAAGTGTCATTCATTTCGATGCAAGTGCGGAAATGTATGTCAAACAATTGGTGTTGTACTAGAGATTTCAAAACTTATATAAACCGTTCGGAAAAACCTCATTTATTCACATACAACATCACAATCTGCCATATTGTAGTTACCAACCCCAAGAATGTCGAATATTTTCCGATATTTTTCACTAATCGTCTGATCTTCGATGGTCTCTGTAGATGAATTCTTTAGGAATTCTTATGTAGATTCACTCAAATAAAATACATTGATTTCATAACATCTAGTACTTCTTTTGATCTAAGTATTTCCAATTGATACTTTCAAAATCTTTTACTTCACAACGTAATTTAACGTAATTTTCCAATATAGGTTACATGTGCCAGAGATGATCGCTCATTTTGTCAATACTATCGTTAACAGATGATGAAGGTATCTTTACAAAACATGACTTCAAACGGTATTCCGTTTCCTTCAGCCTTTCTACTTTCTTTCTACAAAATTCCGATTGTCATTCTCTTCTATGTCATAATTGGTAGATAATAGCCCTGCATGTGATAAATACAATTTTGATTTTCTATTTCTACGGGTATCTAGTAGTTACAGTGGACTGACAAAATAAACTGATAAAATATTCAGAGTTTCAGATTTAGAATGGTTGGTATTGAATAATTGGACAATTTCGGTTGTAACCTGTATGTAATATCAACTCTATAGTTATGAT
The DNA here is from genome assembly GCF_014529535.1 of Bradysia coprophila. NCBI lineage: Eukaryota > Metazoa > Arthropoda > Insecta > Diptera > Sciaridae > Bradysia > Bradysia coprophila. Next base: position 6,698,483 of record NW_023503493.1, on the reverse strand, counting down.
TGCTTCGAAAATCATGATCGATCTTTTTTTTACCGAACAAAAATGCCGTATCAGAACGTCAATCGTGATGGACTTGAAATATTTTTGTTAAATTAAAATGTAGGTGACAAAATCAGACAATGAAAACGCTTCTACAAAAGGTCTCCATACCTATCTCCTTATCACATTTGAGTCAGCTAGTTTAGATTCTGGCTATACAAATTACGTAATTTTATTTCAATTGAATTCCTATATATTGATCACAGTTATGCAGTTTTTTCAACTGTCGAAAATAAAATTGTTCAACGATAATGAACCAAATCGGTCCCATTAACGACACACACGAATGATGAGTGTGCTGTTGTCGATTTATGTGGGAAATTAGCCGTGACATCATTTATTTAACCGTAAAAAGCCAAATTACCTGAAATAATACAAAAAACGGCGTCGAGTATCGAACTTCTACTATGTGGTGCGTGTATAATTTCAGCGAATTGAGCAGACAAAAAAGAGAAATTAAAGAAATGTTCGGCAAATTGATTTAAGGTAGCAATTAAATTGATTGATTATTGTCAACTTAATACGAGTACACCAGGTGAACACCCAAAGGATTTTAAATTTGTTCATAAACCGTTTCGTCTGCAACATTCTCTTTACAGTAGAGACGTTGAATTTTCACACGCTCAGTATCAACAACTAAATTATGCTCCACGCGAACTGTACAATGGTGTCTCGGTGTGGTATTACTTCAACTCGATCCGAAATACCATTTTACAGTTTTAGTGAAATTTCCGATTGGCTATGCTGAAAGAAGTTTTGCTTCAACCTTATAGGAACGGGAAACTTCCCAGACTTCGGCTAGTCATCTGCTATCCATAACGACGAAAGCGATAACCTTTGGCTAGTGTTCCTTTATTTAACGAAATGCATGACAAAATAGATTTTGTTTCGATGCGTGTGTTTATTCAAGATTAAGAGAAACGAGGGATTGTTAGTCAGCAGAGATATTCTTGCAAATTTTAGTACTTTCTTAGTCAGACGAGCAATTTTGCGTTGGTGGTGGTGAATATCGAATTTCAATGAAAAATGCAGCATAATTGTCGATCCCGTCAATGCAAAATTGCTCGTGTGTTTCATGCATACACACAGCTCTGCTACTATCATGAACATAAGACATATTCATTAAGGCAGGGGTCGTGTTTTCTTGACACGTACAGCACATGCAATCGTACACGCTACGTCTTGAAAAATTTCAAAGTCTTTTGACGTTGGAAAAATGAGTGCTCGTGCTGGAAGCAGTGCTACGCCTAATGTCAATAATCTTTAAATATTAATTCACCGAATCGGCATCATACTTTATTTAGAGACCTTCGTTTGTTGCATTTTTTTGTGTGTGACTTTAATGTACCTAACCTCAATGCATGGACCTAAGTCTACAGTAAAAACGTACTAAAAAGATGAAAATGTTGCGAGGGGGTAGTCACTGTAGAATTTTTGGGAGGAGCCAATTTTGACGTTTTGGAACTTATGGAATTTAGTAGAAATATTGGAATTCAATTCAATTCGTTCACGAATGCTTGGCTAGTGTCCACTTCAATATAATTTCTAAAAGCATCTTTTTCATCTTGTGTTGTTACTCGAAATTTCTTAGAATCAAATGGAATTAATGGAATTTCGAGTGGAATTATTGGAATTGCAATTATTATGACAGATTTTTTGCCCGTAGTTAACCCCTCGGGATGTTGTTTTTGAAACAATCGCACAATAAGTGTCTTTTGGACGACGACAAAAATTAAATCCAGACAAATGAAATTAATGTTTACAGAGATTGAAACAAGAAAGCAAACAAATGAAAATGTGGACCACTTTTGTATACACAATATACATGAGCGAGCTCAGCTAAAATGTTTATTTAACCATTTATAACAACATACGAATATTAAGAACACAAAATTCAGATTATCGTGTGTCGGTTCAAAAGACCATTTACAAACATTTACCTACTTCTTGCTGATTCTTTTTTTTTTTTCCATTGAGCCTTTATACATTGAGAGATTATCATTGTCTCATCACTGATGGCGAACATCTGAACATAAACAAGTTTCGATTAAATGAATCATCAGCTTGTGTTGTATTGCAACTGATGAACGATTCCTTATGTATCAAAAAACAAGTTTGACTTTTATTCGTTAATCTTCCGCAGACGGCAGGCACAGCGTCATGTTGTTGAGGCTGTTTACTTCTTTTGAATTTGAACAGATTTGGTCATATTGCCCTTACTCAGCTGAACTTAATTTGGCAAATTAAAGAGTTTTTAAATGGACAAAACTCCTTTTAGTGCAATTTACCGGTCTCGAAATTAAAACAGGGAAAATAAGACCAAAGACCATCTCAACGCGAATGCAGTCATTACGAATGCTTTGTCGAAACAGTAATACAGACACCTGTGACAACACAATAGCCTTTACATAACAAGGAATGAAAAAAAGTTCAGTTTTCGTGAGAAGTTTGTTGATCCGAGGCGAAGCCGAGGTCAAAACTCACACAAAAACTAGACTTTACATTTTAGAGTTCAGAGTGGTATACAAAAGTTCGTATATATGAACGACCCTCTGAAACCACTGTTAGTAATTCACTACTCTCGTTACTACTTCCTCCGACTCTAATTTATGCAATGGAAAAGTGGTGCTATAAACTGAAGCATTTCCCGAGACGATTGAATCGTTTCGTACAATTTTGTCGATTTATTATTCTTGGGAAAATATAATTCGCAAATCTTGTTTGTCTTCTCGTGTTGTTTTACATTGTTATTTCATCAATAATTCATGTCCATCATCTGCCGTATTGATTTTTCTCACGATCATTACATAAGTATCCTCACGTCTACGACCATTGTATATTCTATTCTGTTGAATCATTTCTGTTATTTATTGAACGTCTGAGTGTGAAAAAAGTGTGCTTCTTGTGCAATCATTGCTTTTATAAGACAACAAGAACCAGATTATTGCCACAAAATAAATATTTGTCCGGTTAAACAAGCACTTGAGATTAATACGCAATTTTTATTCCAGTCGCGTCACGAACTAACATCACCAGAACCGGATTCCGGCACTGGATCAACCTCGCACCGAACAAACATTTTCCACACAAAGTCACAATCTGGCGGATTGGCCGATATTAACGTTCACTCATGTGCCACTCCACCGCAACACAGACGCCGACTGTTCAATCCGAAAAGTCTACGCAGTCCTTTCGGTCAAAAGAGGCATGTGAACAAGGGTTCGTTTACCGAAAATTCGTCAACACTTTCAGGTAAGCCAAATTCACTCTCATACATCAATCGACAAACTATTTTCGCGACCCATTGATATATGATCGGACGACGCATAAAACATAATACTGACAAAATTACTCGTACATACCAACAAAAGGAGTCACATCTCTCGACACATCAACCCATTCCGATTCCATTGTCACGCGCAGGATTCGATCGAAATGTGGTTCGAATGACAATAAGGCTCAGAATCGTCTTAGTCTCGGCAGCACATCTGCGTATGCGGGCCATTTATCATCGCTGGTATTCGGGAAAATAAAGTCTTTGTGGACGGCACAATCATCGACGGCTAATTCCGGCCTGAATCAACTTGCAGGCACGAATTTCTATTGAATTTTGATACATTTGGTGTTGCTGTTGCTGTTTTTTTTTTAAATTATTTTAATTTCCTTTGAATTCATTTCTTTATTTAATCGTCTTTGCGTTCGAGATTTTTTTTTAGATTTACATTTCTCGTCGTTCGTTGTGTTGTTTTGTTGTGATGACTTAATTTTTTTGTTCCTTCTTTGCATGATCTTTGTTGCGTGTTATTTTAACTGTTTGATGATATTTTTTCCGTTCCCCATTGTGCATTTAATAATAACATTATTAGGTACAGTATAATATGCGAGATGCGATTGAAACAAAGCATAATTGTAGAGACTCTGAAACCTTTCGGTAAACAATTAACAGAACACGAAACTTACAAATGCGTTACAGAATCGATATGAATGTATTCCATCCGCCTAAACTTCATGGATTAAGATAATAATCGCGAGCCGAGAGAGCGAGAAAATTTTGCATTTTGTAAATATTGCAAAAACTAGCACTGTTTCCCGGCCTTCGGCCGGGTCGTACTGTTCCCAGGGTTATTTATCAAAATAAAGTTTCCTCACTTATTAAACTATCGACCCTACACATGTCGTATTTAAAAAATATCATTACAAATCGTAATTACATTTTTTTCTTTAAACATTGCAAGATTGATGATTTTTATTTATTGTAATTTTTTTTTTAAGAAAAGATCGATTTTTTACTGGTTGCGCCACTATTGTGAGCAGTCTTTTTTGTCGCAATTTGATATGAAAATATATTTCTCTATAAAATTGCAAGGTTACGCAGATATTGATATATATGATGATATGAATGCGAATATATTAAAATTGAGAATATGGGTCACTCCTAAGAATCAGAGATTTTGAGTTTCGTTATGTTATTTTTCTTTGTTTTTACGTACCAATTTTCTCAGTAAAAATTGTTTCATGTTATCGCCGCGCCGTAAGAGTTTAGAATTTAGAGTTATAACTTCAGTTCCTGTATTAAGACTCAAAAATGGTGTTGGCATAACATTCACACCGTGAACATAGAGTACACCTCATGTGAATGTGGTCACTACATTAGTGTTGCACGTTTTTGGGAATTCGACCCGCATGCATTTACAACGTTAAAAATATCCTTAGCTTATCAGATCAGCTTAAAAAATTATACCGAGTAGGATACGTTATAACACAAGTGTAATTGGTATTGCTGTATCCAATGACTTATTAGATGAAATAGACTGGCCCTCCATACATGCATTTTGTTCTACACGCTGAAGCAAAAGCAAATACGAAATATTCAATAGTGTACTCGAATATCGGCGCCAACGTTGATTCGTATGAATTATTTTTCAAATTTTGTTTGACGTTCGTAAACGTGAGAATGTGTTGGTGTTTTTTGTGTATGTTATTCATACGTAAGGTTCGTTTGTTTTTGCTTCATTTATATGTCTACGTACTGCTAGTCTATATCTACTTAGTCTAAGGCTGTATAAGTAGAACTGACTATACTCATTGACTCTATAAGCCCTACGATACTACGACTACTCTACCTTTTCTTTTCTTTTCTGTAGGAAAGTGTAGTCATTTACATCATTTACATGTGTCACCCCAATTAAAATCTTGTCTGGCTTCGAAATTTGATTCTAGCCTCACACTTCCAGTTTTCAAAACTTCGAAATTGAATTCTACATTTTTAATGTAATCGTAATCTCAATCCTTAATTCCTTTCTTTTTCAAAATCATCATTTTCACTATTTATCTCTCTTTTGCTTTCCTTTTTGATCTCTTTGAAAAACGAAAATAGATCAAAATCTACAAGGACGCTATGTTTGGTATTGCAGTCACATCGGCTTTCCTTTTTTAGCATTTCTTATATCTGACAATTATCCGCACTTCATCCTGTAGTTTTACTAAGCTAACGAAAAAATATTTTTACATGCCAGCGCTGTTTGTAAATTCTTGTTTTGGCTTGTGTGATTACTCCACTCGCCTTCGGCTCGTTCCGCAAACCTCACTTTTTGCCAAAACAAATATTTAAAAACAGTTCATTACTACTAGTTCATTCTTGTTTTTGTTTTCTTTGATCAAACGCTCCGGAGACCGTGCGCCATTAACAGTTAATAAAATCACTTACTTCGTTTTATTTTTCAATGAGTAAACTCACATTTTCACATCTAGTGCGCAAAAACCCTCTATTAATTTCGCAATCTGTACCTCCGGTACAACTTTTCAATTTTTTACTATCTCGCAATCTCTACCACAGGTACAACTTTTGAATTTCCTTACAATCTCGTAATCTGTACCTCAAGTACAAATTTTCGATTTCCCTACTATCGCGATCGTACTATCGCTTTATCTGTACCTCAGGTATAACTTTTGAATTTCCTTATAATCTCGTAATCTGTACCTCAAGTACAACTTTTGAATTTCCTTACAATCTCGTAATCTGTACCTTAGGTATAACTTTTGAATTTCCTTGTATATTAGAATCTGTACCTTAGGTACAACTTTTATATTTCTTTACTATCTCGTAATCTGTACCTCAAGTACAACTTTTGAATTTCCTTACAATCTCGTAATCTGTACCTCGAAAAATTTGTAAAAAGCTGTACTTTTCTGTACCTAAAATATAAGTTGTACTAAGCTAACTTTTGCAACATCGACAATCGTCGTTTTGCGTGCGACAACATTCATTCGTGAAATTTTGTAATTGCTTCATTACATAAAGCTTAGTTCCTAACTCGTGCTTTAAGTGGAATTGGATGGGACTTTTGCGCAAAATTTCCATTAAATCACTTGTTAGGAAAACAGCTAATTCTATCTAGATATTTATCGAACAGATAACAGATGCTCCGAATTCGAAACGTTTCAGATCTTCTGCAGCTTAATTGATTTATTTTCCAGACTCAGACAAATATTCTCAAAATTTTGAATTCCTTCCAATCATTCTTCAATTGTACAGTGCGTTTTCGTGTGTTTATTGACCCCGGCTTCGCCTCAGATCAACAAAATTCACACGAAAACTCTACTTTTCTGCATCTGTTTTTCCTGGAGTCGAAAGTGGTTATTACGGACTTAGGGAACACAAGAGTGTTGGTTACAATTTCTGTGAACTCCCAAATCAGTTCTTTTGGTCTCTCGTCACCTTCGACTCTATCGTCACCTTCGACTCTCTCGTCACCTTCGACTCTCTCGTCACCTTCGACTCTCTCGTCACCTTCGACTCTCTCGTCACCTTCGACTCTCTGGTCACCTTCGACTCTCTCGTCACCTTTGACTCTAGGGAAACAAAAGTATGTGAAATACATTACAAAACTCTGGATAAAAAGTTGTGTGTAATTGTTGGCCTCTGCTTCGCCTCGGATCATGAAACCTCACACAAAACTGGACTATTCAACTAGAGACAGCTTTCAAGAATAGGACCTCAAAGTTGTGAACATCTTTAACATGTCACATACGGCTATTCATCTGTTATCGATAACGACGACAAAACTAATGACAAGCTCTGGATAATATGGTTGTTTATCACATTGAAATTAATTGCGGCTTGCCAACTTTCGGCACCCTGGACTTTACTTAAATAGTCGAGGAATGCCTCCAAATAAATTTCTAAAAATCCCGAGAATACAACGATGAGACATTTATGTTCATAAATTAAGTTTCATCAAAGAAGTAACAGATTCGATATAGGCGATATGCTTGCCGTGTGAAAGAAATTAACTTTGAATTCTTTAACATTTTGCATGTACAAAAAGTCGAGGCTTTCATCGGCTATTTGTTGTTCCAGTTTTCCCATTCCGTTTAAAAATAACGATTTTATTCATTATCTTTTCCAGACGACGAAGGAGGCAATGTCAAACCAGTTCAACTGAATGGAAAATCCAAAAACTCACAAGATGAACTACAGCTTCGTCTGGGATTCTTTTTGCAAAATAATTCCCGACGAAATGTTCGATCGACTCCTGCCCAATCGTGTAGCTCGCTAGCATCGGCCAATACGAGTCCTGTGTCGACGCTCACAGGTTCATCGGAAGCGGATGTGTCTAGAGTTCTACAAGATTCCAATGTATACAATAACATCGGTTGTGATTCGATAGGGTCGTTAATGTCCGTATCGATTTCCGGTAACAGCAATGGATCATCGAGTCCGTTGAGTAGACGGCATTCAGTGACAAGTAATTAAAGAAGCGAAACGTATAATCTCAAGTCAGAGTTTCCTAACAAAAACTTTTTTTGTTGAAGCTGCCCAACAAGGACACATTGAGGACCTTGCTATTTTCAAAACCAGAAAGTCGCTCGTCAGACGATCGGCTCGATCAACACATCACAAAGAATCGTTGGACCCAAAGATTTTTGCTCAATATCGACCACTTCAGCTGACGTTGAAACCACTGTTTTTTGAGGTGCCACTGCAGGAGCCAGATCCACTGTTCATTGGACGGCATTGGTTGTTACGAGAGTTATCCAACACAATATCCACAACTGAATCTGCGGGAATTCTGATTAACGGAAATCTTGGCACGGGTAAAACTGCCCTAATTCTACAATTGGTCGAATACTCCTGTTTCGGTCGGCGCCACGACAGTTATTCTCAAGAAAATGACGGAATTATTCGTCAAGTCAATGTGGCCCAAGACCGAATTCGTTCCTTAGCTTCACAGGTTGTCGCCTACCATTTCTGTCAAGCCGACAACAATTCAACGTGTTTAGTTCCTGATTTTATCCATTCGCTGGCTGCTCAACTATGTCAAGGTGAGTGTTGTAGACGCTTACTCCTCATAACGAAAGGAAAATTTAAATCGAAAAATCCCTTTCACAGCACCACAACTATCCAACTATCGAGACTACATCCTCGGCGATCCAAATTTGCAAAATATACTGAGCGTCAAGGAGTGCGTAGCCAATCCAGAACGTGCAATGAAAATGGGTATACTCGAGCCGTTGATCATTCTGAAACGCACCGGAAAAATCTCTGCAAAGAATTGCATCATTCTCATCGACGCCTTCTGCGAAGCAGAATACCATCGTCCCGATCACGGAGACACCATCGCATCATTCCTAGCAAAAATGACCGAACATTTTCCCTCTTGGCTGCGAATCATCGCCACCGTCCGAACGCAAATGTTGGAATTCGTCAAGGGACTGCCGTACACACGGATGACGTTGGACAGTTGGAATTCGAACGAAAGTCTTCAGAAGGACATCTTTGACTACATAACATTCCGTATCAATCACAGCATCAGCATCCAGAAGAATACGAATGGTGGCAAAGAATCGGGTCAAACGAAATTCGCACAGCATTTGCTGGGACTGTGCCGTGGCTCGTTCCTATTCGCCAAACTAACGCTCGATTTGATTGAACGCGGTTATTTGGTGATCAAATCCAGCAGCTTCAAAGTACTTCCGGTTTCACTGGCTCAAATTTTCCTGTTGCATTTTAATCTCCGGTTTCCGACGGCAACGACCTACGACAAGGTTTTCAATATGATCAACGTGTGTTTGGCCGCACTGTATCCTCTCACCTTGTCGGAAATTTTCCAGTCGGTGAACGCATTACAAGCTACCGATCCAATGGACTGGAACGAGTTCGTGTTTGCATTCAAGCAACTGTCCGGCTTTTTAGTGAAACGCATCGACAACACGTACATGTTCTTTCATCCGTCGTTCAGGGAGTGGTTAATTCGCCGTGATGAAGGAGAGAGTACAAAGTTTCTGTGCGATTTGCGGATGGGTCATGCCGGCTTAGCATTTAAATTGTCCCGAATACAAGCGCCACTGGATGCGGAACAGGCTCTCGAATTGGGCCATCACATACTCAAGGCTCATATTTATCGAAATGCACCCAGTCATCATTCTCCCCGTGACCTTCAATCGTACTGGATCACATCCGTTACGAATTGCATTTCATCTGCTCTCTGTACACTGCGCAATGTCTACAGTCCGAATGTTAAAGTTTCGCGTCTATTATTGCTGGCAGGAGCATCACCCAATTTCATCACTAGTTTTCTCGGTAGAGCACCCATTCTTTGCATAGCTGCGCACGAAGGAAATGTTGCGATGGTAAAGTTACTGTTGGAATTCGGAGCCGATGTCGAATTGGCCAATAGTCAAGGATGTACCCCATTGATTTTAGCTGCGTCGAATGGTCATTGTGATGTAGTACGGCAATTAGTTGTGGCTGGTTCGTCACTGGGTCACATCGACACAGCTAACAGATGTGCCTTAGTTCATGCCGCTCGAATGAACAAAATTACCGTCGTCAAATACTTGATAGCCTGCGACTGGATATCACGATCAGACTCGAACGATGTGACTTTAGTGGAAGCAGGCCAACAAGCTCTAATTGCAGCAGCATCTCAAGGCAATACATCAATCATCGAAGACCTGCTGGACATGGAAGATTTGCTAATAAACGCAACGGACTCATTGACCGGTGAAACCGCATTGAGTAGCTCATCCAAAAGTGGACATACAGAAACAGCTGCAGCTCTAATGTCACGTGGAGCGTTAGTCGATGGCAAGAATAAGAAAGGATTGACACCGTTGTTGCTAGCAGTAAAGGAAGGCCATTGGGCAGTTACGGAAAGACTCTTGCAAAACCAGGCAGATGTCGAACAAACAGACTTGAGCGGAAAAACAGCATTAATCATTGCCGCTGAAGAGGGTCACGTCGGTATCATCGAACTGTTGGTGAATCGTGGAGCATCATTGTTGGCACAAGATCGAGACGGTTTAACGGCACTAAGTTGGTCATGTTTACGTGGTCGACTACAGGCGGCTAAATGTTTAACGGAACGTAATTCGGATATTCACCATGTTGACAACACCGGTCGAACGCCACTCGATTTGGCTGCGTATCAAGGATCAGCTGCACTGGTTCAAATGCTTCTGGATAAAGGAGTCAAAATTGAGCATGTTGATATGAATGGGATGCGACCGTTGGATCGGGCTATAGCGTCGCGAAACATTCAAGTGGTACAGGTCTTTCTGAAGCGAGGAGCGAAACTGGGTCCAGCAACATGGGCCATGGCAGCCGGAAAACCTGAGATATTGTAAGTTGTAGTTGTGGATGTACGTTCAACGATTGTTCCTCTTAAAATTTTCGATTTTTCTCCCTCAGACTTCTTCTGCTCAATAAACTTCTAGAGGATGGCAATGTGTTATACAGAAAGAATCGGCTGCAAGACGCTGCACATCGATATCAGTATGCCCTGAGAAAGATTCCGAACCACACAGCGTTTGCAGAGCATAGTACCACCTTCTTACAGTTGAAGGTGAATTTCTTGCTGAATCACTCGAGGTGTAAGAGAAAAATGAAAGTGAGTGCACCAAATAATGCCAAAATAGTGGGCCGACCAATAAATTTCCCAATCTCATTAACAGGAATTCGCTGAGGCAACGGATTTGGCAAGTCTGGCAATCGATCTGCGACCGGACAATTACGAGGGTTACTATGCACGGGCCAAGGCATTTATGGAACTGGACGACATTGAAGCGGCGTTGAATGACGCACAGGAAGCGATAAACCGGTCTGTCAGCGCTTCGGTGGATATTCAACAGATTCTGGTGCGATTACAAAAGGAATTGTATCAACGGTCGGTTGCAAGTAACGGACAGTTGGCTGAGTCAAGTGATACCGTCACGGTTTTGTGAGTCAACCGATAAATGCCATGGTTTATTGGGAGTTTGTGGCTTTTAACTGCCTTTCTTTAAGCTTAAGACTGACTGTGAAAATCGAAATTTTTATAAATTTGTACGAAGTGAGAAACTCGAAGACAAATTGTGTGAAGTGAGTGCTTAAAGTGTTTACTTCGAAAATCTATTTTAAATATGGTTTGTAGTCCCCCGCTAGCATATTACGTGAAAGTTTTATATAATTTATTTCCTTCCCCACCCCCGATTTCCCAATTTTTTTTACTTAAAAATATTTTTAATTTAAAATCATTTATTAGTCGTAAGTGATGGATTGCCTTTCCCTTTATCTTTGTGTTTATTGCCATTATTTACGAACGAATTATCTACAAAAAAAAAATGAACGAACGTGTAATGAAGGTACTACCGTCGTATACGATTATGTATTTTACTTTGTCAATAAATTTGTGTAGAGTTCCTTCGCTTGTTTTATTTTTTTTACGTACACCATGCCATGGTGACCATGTAATCGTCGCCATACATGAATATCCTATCGTTCAACGTGCATACGTGACTCGAGAGAGATACATACATTTATAGCTGCCAAATAGGGTACTACTTTGTACACGGTTCAGTTTCAGTACTCTATTTAGAGTACCACTCATGCTTTGACAAGTGCGTTGACAGAATAAATATGAACTTTCGGCTTGGAACAGATCGCATTCAGGTCATGCTTAATTTTGCATGCTCAATCGCCAATCCATACATCAAGTATGGAAAAAAAGGGATCATTTATCGCCCAAAACCACTTACAGTGCAGGTGTGACGCAAGTCCTGTTATCCACCTATAAAAGAACTGATATCGGTGTAGGTGACGCTTACAGACTCGACACGCAAAAAGATAGGCGTCACAAATGGCAGCTGATGAGGACGCGAAAGTTTTATCAACAAAAATCTTACCGGAAAAATTTTAGGAAGAAAATTCTATCAAAAAAAAATTGCGTTACAAGTGGCAGATGTTGAGGAAGGAAAATTTTTATAATTGTGAAATATATTGCTTTAAAGAATGGAATTCAAACGGAAGAAAGTCTTTTTTTATAATTTTCTTCCTAAAATTTTTCTGGTAAGATTTTTGTTGATAAAACTTTCGCGTACTTTCCTCATCAGCTGTCATTTGTGACGCATATCTTTTTGAGTTAGGGTTAGTCGTATTTTCATTTTGTTTTTATTTTAAAAGGCCTGGCCCCACGCTGTACTGAGAATTGGCCATGGCCTTGCAAGGAATCCGAAACAGCAAAGAAAAAATTCTACAATTAATTTTTCCCTTGCCTGCTAGGCTGATTTTGATTTTCGGGGTAGTAGCATGAAATTGCACACATTGTTGACTGATATCTCGGGCTATTGGTTACAGAAGGCATTATTGCTAACTGTAGTTAATAGCTGAGGAGTCCAGCTATGAAATACCATAACAATGTTGTTGACCTTCGCCTTCACTCGGGCAGAGTAACTCTGTTCACAACTAAGACTTTTCGACCAAAAATTTCAACTTTATTTGCAAATAAAATCGACCAATCATACCAAAATATGTCGTGTAAGGTATGTCTGAACAGGTAATCTCATAGAGAATCCATTGCTGGGAAGTTTGTTGAAATCGAGTTTAAAAAAACTCACAGGAGCTCTGTTTTTGAAGCCCAATGTTGGCAATTTTTATGGTGGTGCAGTGGTGAACTCCAATCCATCTTCTTCAGTTTCAAGAAGTTTACATGTTTGCAGTAAGGCTCTGAATCGGTAGAACGCTGTCAAAAAATGGATTGACCAGAAAATTCAGATAAGCTCAGGTGATTTCATAAAGACAAAGCTGAACGGAACTGATGTTGTATTTGAAGCACACTGACAGAAAAGAGTTGAAAATCTTACCTGTAGCAGGTAACTTTGTCTCCAGGTAATCTACAATAGCTGCCACAGCTGTAGTGCCTCATAAAAAAATACAGCTGTAGCAGCTATTCAGATTATCTGGAGACAAAGTTATCTGCTACAGGTAAGATTTTCAACTCTTTTCTGTCAGTGCAGACATGTCAGTTATACCTGAGATTTTCCTAATTTTTTTTAGATATACCTGAAACCTGACCTGACAGGCTGAACCTGATGATTATCTTCAGGTTTCAGGTCAGCATTCATTACGTCAGATTCAGGTCAAAACAGGTTTCAGGTAACTCAGGTCCGATTCAGGTAAAAACTGACATGTTTTGAATCTTAGTTTGGAGCACCAATATGTTCAAAGGAAAGTTAGAGCTTTGTCGTATCAATCATACTAGATTCGATCTATTGCCTTCGACAATTAGATCAGTGTCCCACGGCACTTTGAGTCCCTCATAAGGCCACGGATTCAAATCAATGCCAAATTGTTACATTTCCCGATACGAAAAACATCTGTTCTACGACTTTCATTTTCTAGCTTTAAGAAGGGCTCAACGAGGATAGCTCTTGTGTATATCTCAGCAGTGAAGATAATCTACATTGAGGTTCAAAATGAAGGTGTTGGAGCTAAATGAAGAATGGAATTGAAAAATTAAATTTTCGTTTACAGGCGTGGCGGGCCTGACACGTCAGACCTGCCGATAGTTCCTTCGAAAACATTTATTATCTTAACAAATTACAATCGGCTTATACTATTTCCGCCCTTCAGTTGGCCTGTATACTTTTTCCAATGCAAAAGAGAAATTTGTGGCGAAATAAGTTGTGAAGGCTCCATTTACTTTTCCCATCCATTTATACATTAAAATTCCTTTCGCTTCTGGCATAACAGGTGGAAAGTTCTCTGCAGAAATCTTCATATTTTTGACATAGTATAACTTCTAATGGACGTTACAATGAAAAAGATATCAGTGACCAGTTATGTTAGGTGCGTTACTTCTACTCCTCTCTATTTGTAAGAATAGATTTAAAGCAGAGTGAAAAGCAAAAATGCTCGAGCCAATGTGCAGTGAAACTATGTGCGTGAGATCAGGAAATCTCCGAATGTATTGGAACTCTTGACCTTTTTACTATTACCTTTTTAATTGGGCAATGGGTCGGCAACTGACCAAATCGTTCACCAACAGCAAACACAACTTTCAGCGCAAAGTCAATCTTTCGGTCAGCCAAAAATGCACAAAAATTTATGGTTTTGTTCGTGATCGCCAAAGTATACTTGCCATCTCGGTCAGCAAAGAGGTACGTTAAATGTATAAATGCATTCGGCTGGTCGCGTTTGATGTTCACATAGAACGATACTTCGCTGTTTTGGTCAATTGTTGCGTTGTAATCTACAATATCCGGTTGCGAGGAATCATACCCGGGACTATGAAGTTTGAGTTCATACGGTCTCTGTACGGATGTAGAATTCTAAGTATAATTTCGACTCATCGAATGGTAATCGAATGAAATACCCAGGAGTGAGTGGTATCCGCCAAACAGAAAAGAGCCAAAACGGTAAAAACATTACGACTCAAACGTTGCAAATCTGCAAGCTGAAACCGCTCCATACTGTCGACAACTGTGCTTGCTACTGAAACTGAACTAGAGTACAGGTAGGTAATAACTGTACGAATTACTCTAATTACAGCGAAAATTTTTCGTAAATTGCAATAATTGTACGGTTGGTGGTAGGACGAAGATCAAATTATGAACGATTGAAAATTTCAAAATAGTGATATCGTTTCGATATTACAAGCACTCTAATTGACCAAACTACACCAGATGAACTTACTTTAATTTCTTTTTCTGTTTTCAACGTTATTCAATTAACAAATACAATCCATATGAATTCACATTGCAACATAGCTCGATTACAAATGCACTTATGCACGCGAAAAAGCAGTATAACATCTACGAAGTACAAAGTACGTACATGGTACTTATGCATGCACGAAGTCTTTTATGTTGACTAAGAAACTGTGGTATGTAAGTAAAGGGAATAAAAGTTTCTAAGCTAAGATTTTCTACTGTAGTTCCAATTTGCAATACATTTTTTTTATCAAAAGTAAGTTCTGTGACATTAAATCTGTATATTACCTCATTAAATTGGTTTTAGCATATCGTTCGCTAAACGAGAGAGCATTAGCGACTTATCTCTTATTTTTGTCGGTTTTGTTGTCTGTAACAGATAATTATCCACGAAATCTCGGATAGTCTCTCTTAAACGATGTGAAACTATTCCATACCCAAAGTTCTAATTATGCAGCGTTTACCTTTTTTACGGAAACGTTGATGGTATATGTCAGGAGAACCGTTTCCAAATCAATACTTTGAATGGTAATATCTACTCAATTTTCCGGAAAGTTACGAAGTTCCTTCGAAAAGATTTATTATCTTTACAAATTACAATCTCCTTGTACTATTTCCGCCCTCCAGTTGGCTTGTATACTTTCTCCAATGCAAAAGAGACATTTGTAGTAAAGTAAGCTTTGAAGGCTCCATTTACTTTTCCCATCCATGTAAACATTAAAATTCCTTTCGTTTCTGGCATAGCCGGCGGTAAGGTTTCGGCAGTAATCCTCATATTTCTGACATAGTACATTTTCTAATGGATGTTATTTACATAAAAAAGATATCAGTGATTAGTTACGTATTGGAGCTGCGGGAATGGTGGAATGTCAGGGAGCTGCGGGAAGGGTGGAATTTCGAACCGACACATTTTCTGTTTTGTAGCTTATTGGTTTTTTGCGAGGGGTAACTCACTTCTAGATTAAATGGATTAAATGAATTAAATGGATTAAATGGAATAAAAATTGGATTAAATGGATTAAATAGGAAAAAAGTTCATTTTACCAAATACTGTAAAAGTCTTAAAAATTGTTGATTTTGATCGAACCACGTACTACAACTCATACTACAATGTTAAAAAGCGAAAAAATCCACTTTTAGGAGTTTTTGGTGTAAAGTGGATTAAATGGATTAAATAAATTTAATACCATTTTTCACAAAAAAATTTTTCCTATACCTCACGAGTACTTAAACGAGCTGGGGATCGTACAAATCTATTTTTCGCAATTACTTTACAAATTTTTCAGGTCGGTAGCCTAATTATTTCGGTAAAACTAAAATTTTTTTTTTTGGATTAAATGGATTAAATGGATTAAATGGATTAAATGGAAGTGCGTCACCCCTCGGTTTTTTGTGAATTTTGCATGTATTTTAATATGGAGAAATACGAACCTCAAGTAAAACATAGATACAGAAAATTGGTCGGTTTTCAAAATTCCGTGCGTGTAATTTATTATATTTCCATCAATTTCATGTGTACTGGTCAGTAGAGTAGAACGTGAACGGTATTTTACTTTTATGTGGTACCCTCTTTCATTAAAAGGAATATGTGGTTTTCAAAGCCCTTGCAGCATTTTAGGACGATCGTTTCACATGCAACGATCACATCGATAAAACGTTTCTACAACGTTGCATCAATGGAAAAATGAAATGTTACTGCAACATTGTGGCAACATTTCTGTAACGTTCTTGCAACATTATCACAATCAGTCAATTCGATGCTCTTCCCGTAATACCTCTGGTTGGTCAAAAAAAGTATGTGTCGTCGAACGTTACTATTCCATTGCCAATCCCATCTACATACGTCCGTAGAAGATGAACAGAAAATTATGCTTCGAAAGACGACACCAACGTTGCGGACGATTTTTTTTTGGTTAAAAATATGTAAAAAAATCCATTTAGAGCCTGAGTTATTTGACGCAACTTTATGGTAGCTCTAACAAATTTACAATGTACAATAACAAAAATCTCAAAGTAAGTTTTTGGTAGAGGTCGAAATATGTGGGCAACCAAAAATCGAAAATTTAGCTTCTTTGATTTTACGCAAGTTGTAAATCAATTTTTAAAAAATTTTAAAATCGATATTTGACATCTAGGAATGAAAACAATTTTTTGTGGACTACGCAGGTCTCGGTCCCTTACCCATCGCACACCCCTACCTAGCATCTAGTTTCGGTTGGTAATTTTAAAACCGGTTTTAACCGATTTTAGCTGATTTAAACAATAGAAATATCGTATTCCCAATGACACTAGATGCTAATGTGTGTTGGCCTTTAGTCCAACCACTAATGATTCTTTCAGAACCTTGGGCATTGTCTCGTCACTGTCAACCAAGAGTAGTAAAAGTAAAACCTCTTTGATAGCGCACCATGAGATCATTTGCTTAGTGTTTGTAATATTTAGTTTACTATTTTTGAAACAGAAAACGCTTCTTCCTTTTCTGTGAACTATTTGCTAACATTGTTACATTCAAAAATACATTCACCTTGATACGAAAAACAATCTTTTTGTTATAAGATTGTGAGACAACGTAGAGATCGATGGCTCTAGACGTAATTGGTAATTTGCCCTTTTTGCAATTGTCCACACTTTTATAAATGAAATATAGATAGCGAAACGATCTGTAAATATTTGCGCAATGTCACTACATCACTCTAGAACGAATTTTCAAATACTTTCGTAACGATTCTCTTTGCAAAATATTAAAAATCTCGTCAAATTTTCGTATTAGCTGCGCGTTAATCTTTATACAGTTCTTAGCGAGATCTTTCTAACAAGCCCCCATTTATAACTATTTCAACACTTTTAGATGAAATTTTCTATTTTCTAGAGCTCGTCGAGACCTTTTCAAAGAACCTCCATTTGTTAAAATCGGACCATTTAAATGAAATTTGAGGAAATTTTGCAACGTTTAATGCAGTGTTACCAATTGGAATGTTCAAGTTTTAACACATTTTCTAGAACTAATCGAGCTATCGCATGTTAAAATCGGTACAAATGTAGATATGTTTTGAAAGAAATGAAAATGGTCGATTTTGGAAAGGTCACGATTACGAAAATATTATAAAATGATGGTCGACTAGATGGTTTTCTCGGTCCATTCCCGCAGGTCTCAGAGTGAAAAGCAAAAATGCTCGCACCAAAGTGCGGTGGAACTAAGTGCGTGAGATGAGGAAATCTCCGAAAGTTTCGGAACTTTTGGCGCTGTTACCTTTTTAATTGGACAATGGGTCGGTAACTGACCAAACCGCTCACCAACAGCAAACAAAATTCGTAGCACAAGGTCTATCTTTCGGTCAGCGAAAAATGTGCACAAATTGATGGTTTTGTTCGTATACACCAAGTTATAGTTGCCATCTCGGTCAGCCAATAGGTGCGTTAAATGCATAAATGCATTCGTCTGGTCGCGTTTGATGTTGACATAGAAAGATACTTCGCTATTTTGGTCAATTGTTGAGTTGTAATCTATAATATCCGGCCGCAAAGACATATATGTGGGACTATGAAACTTGAGTGCATACGGTCTCTGTATGGATGTAGAATTCTAAGTATATTTTCAATTCATCGAATAATATCAATACCCAGGAGTGAGTAACGTTCGCCAAGCAAAATACCACCACAGCGGTACAAACATTTCGACTCAAACGACGCAAATCTGTCACTTGAAAGCACTCCATACTGTCGACAACTGTGCTTGCTACTGAAACTAAACAGGTAGGTGGACGAATTACTCTAATTACAGCGAAAAAAATTCGTTAATTGCAATGATTGTCCGATTGGTGGTGGGACAAAGATGAAATTATAAACAATTGAAGTGAAACCAAATTATTGTTAATGGATGACCGCGTTGTCTGCGACAAAATTTTAAATAGAAATCGTTTCCGTCGCTCGATATTCATCGTTCCAAGCACTCTAATTGCCCTAACTAGTTCCATTTCGCAATTAATTTTTTACGAACAGCAAGCGTACTGTGACTAGACATTAAATCATTAAATCTCTTTGCCACAAGCGACTTATCTCTTATTTTTGTTGTCGATAAATCCACTCAATCTCGGATAGTTTTATTCAATGATCCTCCAAATCAACAATTTGAACAGTGAAATTCTTGTCAGTGTTACAGATCCTGGGCAGTAACGTATGATTCAATATTTATCTGAATTGATCCGCTAGTTCCGTTTGTGAGGTTGCTAGGAATCTCGCGCCGCATCATTCACAATAATTATCATTTTGACACATTTTGTATAAGGAAGATGTCACTTTGTGGATTATTGTGAATGACGCGGCGCGAGATTCCTTAACACCGTTTGTGATAGTATTAACGAGCTTTCGCTCTTTCTCTGTAAACTAGTAAGTTAAGCAAAAAGCCCATCGGGGGTATGTTTAAGAAAATTATGTTATCTTAAGGGCCGCACTGGCTACCAAAAGGCGCTCCTGTGAAATATAGGGAGGGATTTTTTTGAAAAACAGCCTACCGAAATCGGAGGCATTTTCAAGTGGACTCTTTTATATGTGCCCCTAGAAAGGTCCCCTAGAAGCCAGAACCACTTTCAAAAAAAAAAAATCTTCAAAGCTTGTGTCGCTGGTGAAAGATAATCAAAATCCGAAAGCTTGTACTTTTCTTACAAAAATTTCTCCAGTCACACGAGCCGTAGAGGGTCTAATACCCTTTTAGACACATATAAAAAATTCTACTAGAAAAAGCCTCCGATTTCGGTAGGCTGTTTTTCAAAAGAATCCTTCAGGAAAAGGCGCCTAAAGTGAAGAAAAGGCGCCAAAAAGCGCTATTGAAAGGCGACAAATTCAACAAAATTACTAAAGGTGCTGCGAGCTTCGATAAATAATTATTTATTATCAAATTGCGTAGAGCACACAAAGCGTAACAGGAATTTTATAAAATGGAGTGTGCGCGAGGATAGCATAAGTGGGCTGATTCCAAGAGGTGTCAAGCACCTAGGCTGTATAATATAACTATGGCTTAAATGGCTTAGGTGAAATAGTATCCATTTTTACTTGATTCTTAGAATGAGCACTGTAACGTTCATAAAAGATTTCAACTTGCAATTTCTGCATTGATCTAATCCATGTTTCCAAATTGCGTTTAGAGTGAAGGTACTGGAACTAAATAATCGAATAGAAAAATAAAATTTTCGTTTGCGGATGTAGCGTTCCTGGCGGGTCAGAACTTGTTAAGAACGCCAGGTCTGCCGAACAGAAGTTACTCTACAACATTTTACGGTCTTTGAAATTTCAATCTCCTTGTACTATTTCCGCCCTTCAGTTGGCTTGTATACTTTCTCCAATGTAAAAGAAATATTTGCTGTGTAGTAAGTTTTGAATGTTCCATTTACTTTTCCCATCCACGTAAACATTAAAATTCCTTTCGTTTCTGGCATAACCGGCGGTAAGTTTTCGGCAGAAATCCTCATATTTCTGACATAGTATATCTTCTGTTGAATGTATACAGTGACTGATTAAGTATGGTCTGAGCTTTTACTTAAGAGGTTCCGAGCGTACGCTGAAATTGTAGCCTACATTTCTGCGTTTCGAAATTTTTGATCGCTGATATCTTTTTACGAGAGCCCTTATTGAAAAATTTACGACCACATTTTCGAGTAGAAATATGTCAGCTTTGAATAAAAAATAAAATTGTCTGTGAAAATTTCATGTGCTTTGAGAAAACTGTACCGATGCCCCAAATTTGCACCAAAGGTACACTTTTCTCAAAGCACATGAAACTTTCACAGACAATTTTATTTTTTATTCAAAGCTGACATATTTCTACTCGAAAATGTGGTCGTACATTTTTAGCCCCGTATGAAGTACGAAGGGGCTTATAGGATTACGATGCCGTGTGTAATTGATGGAATTCGAAGCAGACGGTAAGGGCAAAGTGTTTGCCTATGTTCATAGATGACGAATCCGCAATAAAAATTTGGGCCGTATGTCCGTCTGTCTGTCACGTCGATATCTTGAGTAAATCAAATCCGATTTCAAAAAAAAATTTCCCTGAAAGATAGTCAAAATAGTAAGGCTAAGTTCGAAGATGGGCATATTCGGGTCGGCCCTTCGTGAGTTAGGGCCACCTAAGTGATTTAAGGTCTTTTGGTGATATTTATGGCAAAATAAACGATGGAAATGTAAATGACACGGCAAATGATAGGTATTGTCAATACCAAGCCAGGAAAATTTTTTTTTTTTTAAATCGGGTGAGTGGACCGTGAGTTAGGGCCTTAGAAGTGAAAAGCTACTAGGGCCCTATATGTATTTTACATAGAACTCAAGTAAATTTCATTCGTTTTTCGTAATTTTTGTGTCATTTGGAAGGTAATCAAAGGCCGAATAGAATGTTGTTGAAAAAGAAATTAAATTTGGGTCCTCGGACTAAGGCCGCTACTAGGGCCCTATGTGTATTTTACATATAACTCGACCAAATTTCATCCGTTTTTCGTAATTTTTGTTTCATTTGGAAGGTAATCAAAGGCCGAATAGAATGTTGTTGAAAAAAAAAAATTTGGGTCCTCGGACTAAGGCCGCTAGGCTACAATAGGCTACAATTTCAGCGTACGCTCGGAAGCTCTTAAATAACCTCAACAATATACACCCTAGGCGCTATTACCTTCTTAATTGGGCAATGGGTCGGTAACTGACCAAACTGCTTACCAACAGCAAAAAAAATTCGCAGCACAAAGTCAATCTTTCGGTCAGCCAAAAATTCACAAAAATTTATGGTTTTGTTCGTATACACCAAATTATAGTTGCCATCTCGGTCAGCCAATAGGTACGTTAAATGCATCAATGCATTCGTCTGGTCGCGTTTGAGGTTCCAATATATATTTAATTCGCTGTTTCGGTCAATTGTTGAGTTGTAATCTACAATATCCGGCAGAAAAGACATATACGGGAAACTGTGGAATTTGAGTGCATACGGTCTCTGTATGGATGAAGAATTCTAATTATCATTTCGATTCATCGAATAAGGTCAATAGTCAATACCCAGGAGTGAGTAACGTTCGCCAAGCAGAATATCACCAGAATTGTAAGAACATTTCGACCCAAACGTTGCAAATATGCTTGTTGAAAGCACTCCATCCTGTCGACGATTCTACTTGCTACTGAAAGTGGACGAATTCCTCTTATTGCAGATAACAATTTTCGTAAATTGCGATGATTGTCCGGATGGTTGTGGGACAAAGAACGATTATAGTGAAACAAAATTACTGTTAATGGATTACCGCGTTGTCAGCGACAAAAATTTTTAAATAGAGATTAGGGGTGTGCGATGGGTAAGGGACCGGCGTAGTCCACAAAAAATTGTTTTCATTCCTAGATGTCAAATATCGATTTTTAAATTTTAAAATTTTTAATGTTGTGGAGATTTTATTCAATTCATTCTATACAAAGAATTTTTAAAATTGATTTACAACTTGCGGAAAATCAAAGAAACTAAATTTTCGACTTTTCGGTTGCCCACATATTTCGACCTCTACCAAAAACTTACTTTGAGATTTTTGTTAGCTGTATTAGTCTTATTCGACTAATTGGGGTCCAATTTAACTGGAAAAAATAAGATCCGGAATAAGTTTGTCGGAAAAGTCTTCTTCGAGAGTCGTCAAAGTTCACCGCCTTTGAAAAATTGAGTGGATCTTGAACTTGAAAATTCGTAAATTCATCAGGAAAATGATTCAATTTTTGCTCAAGTAGGCTTAAATTCTTGGGAATGTTGTAGGCTATCCAGAACAGAAACGTTTTTGCAAATCATCTGAGAAATGTTTGTGTCATGAGTGTTTGTTTAGCCTAAAATTTGGGAAAAATGCCTCAGCTGAGAAAATCGAATTTTTGAAAAAGTGTAAAAAACTTCGATTTTAATTTGTTTGATCGAAAAGGGACCACAAATATTAAATTTAATTAAATGAATCAAAAATAATGTTTTCCACACGTTTAAAAAAAATAATCGATTTTCTCAGTTGAGGCATTTTCCACAATTTTAGGCCATACAAACACTAACAACACAATCGTTTCTCAGAAGATTTTCGAAAACTTTTCTGTTCTGGAAAGCCTACAACATTCCCAAGAATTTAAGCCTACTTGAGCAAAAATTGAATCATTTTCCTGATGAATTTACGAATTTTCAATTTTTCAAAGTCGACGAACTTTGACGACTCACGAAGAAGACTTTTCCAACAAACTTCTTCCGGATTTTATTTTTTCCAGTTAAATTGTTCCCCAATTAGTCGAATAAGACTAATACAGCTAACAAAAATCTCAAAGTAAGTTTTTGGTAGAGGTCGAAATATGTGGGCAACCAAAAACTCGAAAATTTAGCTTCTTTGATTTTACGCAAGTTGTAAATCAATTTAAAAACAAGGCATCAGAACAGTCGGAGCGTTTGCTGCGACTTAGCCCCGTACGACCCGTAATCCTATTTCGTTCGTAACCATAATACGTCCGTAGCCGTAATACGCCCGGAACCCTAATACGTCTACAACCCTCTAATGCGTCTGTTACCAAAATGCAAGTCAAGTTGGGCATGGTCAAATTTACTGAAAGTGTTCATTTTTAAAATTGCGCATAGCGCAATTACGAAAGCCCGTACGAAGTACCTTTCAAATAAAACCAACAATTTACGACATTATTTTAGAAACCCAACATTTTTTGCCAACTTTCCATTGGGTATTCAATTACCTCTCAAATAAAACAAAAACTAGCAAAATCGGATGAGATTTACTCGATTTATGTGCAAAAAACACTTAGGGCCGAGTAGCGGCCTTAGTCCAAGGGCCCAAATTTGAAACTTTTTTTGCCATCATTCTATTCGGCATTCAATTATCTCTCAAATGGAACAAAATCTCGCAAAATCGGATGAGATTTACTCGATTTATGTGTAAAAAAAATTAGGGCCGAGTAGCGGCCTTAGTCCAAGGGCCCAAATTTGAAACTTTTTTTTGCCATCATTCTATTCGGCATTCAATTATCTCTCAAATGGAACAAAATCTAGCAAAATCGGATGAGATTTACTCGATTTATGTGCGAAAAACACTTAGGGCCGAGTAGCGGCCTTAGTCCAAGGGCCCAAATTTGAAACTTTTTTTTGCCATCATTCTATTCGGCATTCAATTATCTCTCAAATGGAACAAAATCTAGCAAAATCGGATGAGATTTACTCGATTTATGTGCAAAAAACACTTAGGGCCGAGTAGCGGCCTTAGTCCAAGGGCCCAAATTTGAAACTTTTTTCGCCACGTTATTTTCGGTATTCAATTATCTCTCAAATGAAACAAAATCTAGCAAAATCGGATGAGATTTACTCGATTTATGTGCAAAAAACACTTAGGGCCGAGTAGCGGCCTTAGTCCAAGGGCCCAAATTTGAAACTTTTTTCGACACGTTCTTTTCGGTATTCAATTACCTTCCATAAAAACTAAATCTAGCAAAATCGGATGAGATTTACTCGATTTATGTGGAAAAAACACTTAGGGCCGAGTAACGACCTTTGAGCCCTCCCAACAAGCCCGCGTTGCATCTTACCCAAAAACAATGTTCAGCAACTTTGTTCTACTCGTCAATACCTTTCATTTGATATATCACAAGCAGCTATTGCGTGCGTATTTCGGTAGATATCGTCGAAAGACTGAAAAACACCTATAGGGCCCTAGCTCTGGAAGGGCCGACCCTACCATGCCCATTTTCGAACTTGACCTTACTTTTGTCGATACCAATCGGGGAAAAAAAGAATTTTGACCGGTAGAAGGAAACAACCAGGAATGGCATCCGAGAAGGCAGTGGCGCGAAAACATGCTAAGTATTCAAAGATAAAACAAAGTTATCATTTCGTCGCCTTCGCTGTCGAATCATTCGGACCGTGGTCAAAGGAAGCCGTTGATCTAATCAACAAAATCGGTTCGAGCTTGATCCGAATCACAGGAGAACCGAAATCGAAACGTTATTTAATCGAAAGAATTTCACTTGCGATTCAACACGGTAATGCTATGTGCGTCATAAACAGCATTCCTAAGAGCCCACCAATGGAGGAACTTTACGTTCTCTAGTGCTTTTGTAGTCTTTTTTTTTAATCAGTTTTTAGTTTTTCATTTGAATTTTTCTCTTACTGCCTTCTCTTAATTTTTGTAAACTGTTCTTTGTAGAATGAATTGAATAAAACTTCTTATACATTTTGAAAAAAGGTTGTGATTTGCTCAAGCTAGAGGGGTCACAGACGGACGGACGGACGGACGGACGGACGGACATTTTTTTTATTGCGGATTCGTCATCTATGAACACAACCAAATGCTTTGCCCTTACTGTCTGCTTCCAATTCGACGTGTTACAAACGGCATATTAATCTTATAAGCCCCCAGTACTTCGTACGGGGCTAAAAAGAGTTGCAAAAGAGTTACACGCAAAAATAAAGAGTTGCAAAAGAGTTGCATGTGAAAAAATAGTTGCAAAAAGAGTTGCAAATCCAGTGCGGGATCCATCGACAAAACCAAACCAAAGAAGTTACAAAGACTGACAGAACGTGGTCCTTAAATAATAAATTTAATGTTTTTCTCTTTATTTAAATATGCGAAAAAAAGGCTGCTCACAATGATGCAGCCCGTAAAAAAACGATCTTTTCAAAAATCAAAGGTTACAAAACATAAAAATCATCTACTCTATCCGGTCCCAAAGTCCACAAAATACACGCAGCGTTGCCTCTTTGTATCGCAATTGAAATTTTCTGCAATAAATAATCCATTGATCGCGGTTCCCCTGAAGTGGCCTTTATAATTTTTCCTAATTTCTCAATGAATTTCTTTGTTTCAGGTCCCATACAGCCTAAAGTCTCGAAAGCTAGAGGAGTAAACAAATAATTTTCTTTTAAACGCTTATAATGATTGTGTTTAAATCTTTCTGCGTTATGAAGGCGCCAATGTATCTCTTATGGTTACATCCCAAATAAGAGATTTCCCATGACTCCATGGAATCAGGGTCATTCCATCAGGTCTTTTACCATCATCTCCAGACATACCTGGCGGTTGTAACATGGTTGGAAATCCTGCTGAAGAAAATGCATGAGAAAAAACTTTGTTGACATCATCATGCGCAGCAATTTTTTTAATTTTCATTTTGCATGATAAGCCGTGTAAGCCATCCTTTTGAACCATTCCACCACAAACACACTTATGTTCCTCGCATAAACCAGAACCTAAACGAAGACCAACAGCAATTCTAGCAGAGTTGTTATCCAATAGCAAACCCAATTGGCTCGATGGAACTACTTGCAACCACTTTGAAGATTCTTTGGTTGATGATGCAAGTAGTCTTGCACGAGCAACAGGTTCGCTGGAGTCAAACATCTCATCGAATTTACTCTTAATCATCGGCAGATCCCAATTCTTTTGCTTCTTCTTCTTCTCGTCACCTTCTGGAACAAAATCTCGAGGTATTTCCTCAATTAATTCCAAAACACTAGTTTCGATCACCTGAAAACTAAACTTTCTCAATATCTCACTCGACAGTTCTAAAGTAGAATAAACAGACGACAGATAAGCTGGCATCGCAATATCCTCAACTTTCCTAACACCTATACCTCCAAAGCTTAAAGGAAGAGAAGCCTGGTCCCAAGAAAAATCAGACATCTTCACATTCGCAATGGCTTCGAGAGTTGAACGGAAAATCTCGTCAACAGCTCTCAAGCGATCACCTAACAAAAACGCCTTCGAGGAACGCAACAAATAATTAAACCTACAACTACCGAGAGACTTCCTAAAAACACACAAAGCAGGATGAACATCCATCAAAGTTAAACGATCACACATCAACTTGATAGATTCAACTTTAGTTGAAAACATCCTTTCTAAACCTAACTCAAAAACAGGCGAACTTAACATCTCCAACGAAGACTCATCAACCCGCTTAATCCCTGGTAACAATGACGAAATCTCAGAGTACATATGAGCCGCTTCACCTTCACTAGCACTCACAAAAAAAAAATTAAATTTAATATCATGGAAAAATAATTTTCATACACGCCTATCGCGCTCTCCTGTTTTTATATGGAGAAATCAGAAACTTAAAACACAGAAACAGAAAATGTGATGGTTTTCAAAATTCCGTGTGCGTAACTGGAAACACTTACCAGGCTGTTATGATGAGAGAGGAGCCAAAAGTTCAGGTGATTTTATTAACTTCGTCATTCAATACTAGCAAATACGTATCTTTCACTTTTTTGAAGAAAAAAAAAAGAAAATATTTTCTGTGAAAAGCGTTCAAAAGTAAAGACATGTCAGACAGTTTTTCGGCAATAACTCAAGAAAAGATTATTTTAAATTATTGCAATGTTGGAAAGACCTACAGGTAGAGTATACGCACTGCTTGGTGCGAGTAGATCCACGAGAGTTATGACTAAAATATAGCAGATGTTCGTAGTCCGCCTTCCACGGAATTGTGTATGTGGTGTTGTAGCTGACCTCACCCACTATAGCTCAACATATAAATGAACCCAGAACTCTTGGAAAAAAAGTTGGTGCCGCAATGCAGATTTTTTCCGTCTTTCTGGGGGCTCTACAGCTGGAACCGCATCTGGAACGGTACTACGGCAGTCATTGTTTATCGTCTACTATTCTTTTAACTTATCAATAGGAAGGAGGATTTTAGTCAAATAAAGTGTTAGCGTCTAGCATATGTTCTGTTATTTACTTTAATTTTTCTTTGCAAGATAGCAACAAAAACCGAAACTATGAATCGAAATGGATTTTTTGTGTGGAAATTCTAAACTTTTATGTAAAATTGTAGAACAAGTGTGCCAATTTCGCACATTTTTTTGCAAAAAGCTTCGCTTAGTTTCTTTTTATCATTACAAGTCTTTAAATTACTTATTTGAAGAGAATCCAACGATTTTTTTTAATCTCAACACTAAGTAAGGCTCTGAACTCGCAAAAGTTGTCATGGGATATTCAAAAGTAATCGGACATCAAAAACTAATGATGCAGATCGATTCGTCTCTTCAAGCGACACACCCTACTGGTTGTGGATTTTAAAATTGGGAAAATCGACCCACCCTAGCGTAGAAGGACTATGTTTAAAATGAGAAACACTTTTCGGTTTTCATTCTAATGATTTATTGAGCTATATATTTAATTCTGGCTACAACTACCTCCGCCCGTAGGCTGGAGACAAAGAGGACGATTTACATCAAAAACACACTAAAAGCGAGCGATTTACTGTTTCTTTTTGTTTTTCTTTACTTTTGCCGAATGCTTTTTCGGATTACCGGACGTTGATGCTGCCGGCTCGTCAGCATTTTCAGCTTTAGCTGCAGCTGCTGCGTTTTCTGCTTCATTTTTTTTAACGAACTTAGTCAATGTTTCACTTTGCCGATTTTCTTCGCTTCTGATGCGGGTATACCATCTGTTCTCCAAACAAGTGTCTGTCGTTCGTCGGGCGATGAACCAGCTGAGAACACCGACGGCACCGAATCCCTACTTCCGCTACTTTCGCGATTTTTCCGTTTTTCCAATCCATTCGCTGACAAACGGTCAGTACTCGCTGACAAACGGTCAGTACTCGCTGACAAACGGTCAGTACTACTGTTCATCAGAGCATCCGAGTCAAACTCAAAATTCAATTCGCGTAGTGGTGGAAATATCGGAATGTGAAGGTCGAATGGTTCGTTATTAAATGGCGGCTTAACGATTGGATTTTCTTTATTCCATTGACAACGACGAGGAATAGATGAAGGAAGCGATGCGATTGGTTTTTTCAATACTGCGGAGGTACCGGGTCTGTTTCTCGACTCAAACGAACTCGTTAGCTGACTAACTTCTATATCAGCCATGTCGTCGTTAGTTAGCAAATCCTGCTTATTTCGTTTAGGGCTTTCTGCTAGTGACGTTGATGCAGCCATCGGTGCAGACGTAGAGCTTCCTGCTAGTGACGTTGATGCTGCCATCGATGCAGGCGTAGAGCTTCCTGCTAGTGACGTTGATGCAGCCATCGGTGCAGGCGTAGAGCTTCCTGCTAGTGACGTTGATGCAGCCATCGGTGCAGGCTGAAGATTTGCGTTCGTACTCTCTTGCTGTTGCAATGCAATCATCTCATCCACATTCACTTCAGCATTCGTTGGATGAGCTCTGGTCAACGACTCAATAATCTCTCGATCTATTTCTTCTTCACTGGTAGCTGGTAGCTCATCGATTTTCATGTTTATCGGTTTTTCACTTTCTGTTTTTACTTCCGCTTCAAGTTAATCGTATTAACGTGTTCTTTCAGTTGATAGACGCTACTAAAGGTTTTCTTTCAGGTGATGTCAAACACAAACTTTGACAGCACGAACTCAAACACGTTTCATCCCCACGCATTTTTTCATTTGACATTTTCAGCTTTTAGTGCGGCATCAGCGTGTGTCAGTAGGTTTGGCGCAAATAACTCTTCGAACACTAAAATTTGAATTTTGTATGGGAAATGCCAGTCAAAACACGATATATCCGTTATCGTTAAAGAGAAAGAAACAGTTTTTGATGAATTTGTAGCTTTTAGTGGGTATTATTGAGTGAAATTGAGTATGCAATTCGATAGCACTTTTGTAGAATCTGTTGAAAACGAAAATGTTATACTTCGTTAATAAGGTAAGTGAGGTAGTAGCTGACCGGCTAAGCAATTTTTCAACTTTGATCATCAGTATCTCAGGATGATTTCAATGAAGCTAAGTTTTTCCTTCGTCAGAATTTAATTTGATCTGTTCCCATTCCGTAGAATATCAAAATATTGACAATTAATTAATTTTTATTGTAAAAACCTGATTTTACTGAAGCACTGTTTTTGATGCAGTAGCTGACCACAAAAAAACGAGTGTTTTTATACCTGACCAGTCTTGTTGCAGTAGTTGACCGCTACAAAATTAAGACATTTTTCACATTTTTCGCAATAATTTCGCATTATTCGACACATTTTCACTCGTATTTCACTGATATTAACCAATTTCAATGATGAAAACTCATAAAAACACAAAATATCAACGAATTTTAATCACATCATTTTGTACACAACAATGCACATGGAAGGTGAATTTGTCACATGAAGAAAAATGTACGGAATTTGGTGCGGTCAACTACACAAACATGGCATATTTTCGATGCAATGTTTTGACCACCATGTAATTAATCAAATATTAACTTTTAGACGCTATTTATGTTAATAATATTAATTGTCGAACTATTTACTACATCAAAACACCAAAACTTTGTCCATTAATAATTCTTTTGTCAATAGAAACCTTAAATTAGACCACACCGATCTTATGATTTTCTTAAGAAATGTGCAACTTTGTACTGAGATGGTGCACTGGATTCATTTTATGGTTTTATCAAACTAGGCCCCACCTTTTAGGCGGGTCGGGTCCCTTGACCGACAATTTTATGAATATATTTTAAATCAATTTAATTTTATTTTTCGCTATTAAACTTCCGAAGCATCACAAAGCATCACAAAAACCTTCGCCTGAGTCAAAATCCTTTTGAAAAGTACTTGTTGTATTCACAATTTCAATCAACCGGCGTGGGGTAATCTGGCAAACGGTGCTAAAACAACGCATTTTTCACCTACGTAAAATGTGAACTCGTTCACGATTTTTCGTTTCCAACATTTTGTAAAAGTAGTCATTAAGTCGATGACAGGGCTAAAAAGCATTTGCAGCATTAAACTCAGAGCCTAATATTTGGGAATTAATTCTCTAAATTCCCTAAATTCCCAAAACCAACAACAAATATTTCAGAGCATATTAGGGCAATAATATATTTGGCATATCGCCAAAACTGGCGGTGATGGTGATAGGGGAACAAGTGGTCTCCGATTTTAAGGAGTGATAGATCGTTAGATTCGTCTTTCAATTCAAGAGAATCGTACAGCCGTTGTTTTTGGGTTCTGTTTGTGGGTTGTTAATAATTGGTTCAGCAATCGGTGAAGGAGCTACATGCATTCAAATGAGAGAGTGTAAAAAGTTTGTCCCTTGACTCATCGAGAATGAGCGTAAACGAGACCAACATATGTTCGCCATTGATTCTTTTAATGACCGAGGGGCATGTCACTGCCGAAAATTGCTTTTAGTACATGATTTTTTTAGCGTGAAAAAATGATGTGTGTAAATTTTCATGTTATTTTCTTAAATATTTTGTTGATCTACAAGATATATTGCCACGCGACTCTCGACGAGTCCTCCAGTGCCTGTTCTTACGATTGGCAATTTTACATAACACCAACAAACAGCGAAGAGCTAGACTGGATAGGATACTCGTATAAATGTTACCACTTCCAATAAGCTTTAACAGGAATAGAGCAATCGATTATTTCTTTGTCCATTTGCATCATTTGTATTCCTCAAACACTTTTAGCTTCTACTTTGAAAACTCTTATTGATACTTTTGGGAGTTTTAAAGTTTTTTGTGTTAAGGGAAAATATCGCGGTTCAACGCTCAAAATTAAAGTGATTTCCGGCAAATTTTTATGACTTCAATCTATAGTAAGTATGGAAAAGATTAATTTTTGTAAAATTATATGTTATCAAAAATATACTTAATCTAAGTGATAACTATTCCCATTTAAATTGAATACAAATTTCATGACTGATATCCCCCCTCGCATATATAAAAATCGCATACAAAATAACTAAGTGTCACTGCGCCAATTGTTTTCCTAAACGTCAATCCCAACAAAAATCTCTTCGAGAAAAGTGTGACGCAGTCTTTGAAATACAATTTCTAAAATGAATGATATCGCTAGAGTTGACGCTTTCAGCTTCGTTACGCAAAACTTAAATTTTACACCCAATTAGTTCAAACAAGCTGGCTTAGGTTTTCTCATCATCTGCCAAATAATTTTTACAAAAAAAATTTAGACTGGAAACAACCAAAATTTTACCAAAAAAATCAACGGTATCTATAGCATATTCCCTGGACCATTCAGCTCTGTTTTTTTTTTCTTCCTTTACTCTCGATTATATTCCAGCGCTCATAATAAGGCTTCTCTGGGTCTACTCAGCCACTCTAAACTGGTCCAACACAATATTCTGCACACTGCGATATCACAAGTGTGGCTTTTTTTGAGTTGAACTATCCTATGGAAAGTTGACACAGCTGGGGTGAAAACGTGTGGAAAAAAGTAAATTTGAAAGAACTGAAGCGAAAAACAGGGAAGAAAAGGTGAGCAAAAAGTTGCGGTTTTGGCTCTCTATCTGGTGAGAGAATGTGACATTTTTACCAAAAAAAAAATGAAAAATACGGAAAAATGGCTTGACTTTAGAATAATTTGGGGTAGAACGTTGTGAGACCGTTCATCGACCTAGCCTTCGATGGTTTCTTTATTTTTAAAAGCGAAAAAAAGGCTACAATGCGCAACCAGTAAAAAACGATCTTTTCAAAAAAAACAAAGTTACAATAGGCATGGGCGATAATGAAAATGATTATCGATAATTATCAATTATCGATAATTATCGGCTTTTTTTTATCGAAAATTATCAAAAAATATCGATAATCGATAATTATTGATATTTTGATAATTATCAAGACATCGATAATAATTCGATATATCGATATTTCGGTCCGAAAATCCGATATTTATCGATGTATTCCGATATATCGGTATATTATCATGAATTTTCAGATAAATATCAAAATATCGACATTTTGATAATTATCGAATTTCGATATTTTGATAATTATCGATAATTATTAAATTATCGATAACGATATGATTAATCGATTATCGATAATTTCTTTCGATTGATATTATCGATAATTTTGAACGCCTCCCATCCCTAAGTTACAATAAATAAAAATCATCAATTCTACTACGTCCTAAAATCCCCAAAATGCAACTAGCGTTTCTCCGTTGAATTGCAATAGAAACCTTTTGTAATAAGTAATCCATTGATCGTGGTTCGCCAGAAGCTTTTCGCATTAATGAACCCAATTTCTTTATAAATGTACTTGTTTCAGGACCCATGCAACCTAGTGATTCAAAAGCAATAGGTGTAAATAAGTAATTTTCTTTTAAACGTATGTAATGATTATGCTTGAATCTTTCAGCATTATCTGCAATTGATCCAGATTTTTTAGATGATTGGCTTAGGTAAAATGGAGCTAGTGTGTCTAATGGTTACATCCCACAAAATCGGCTTACCGTGACTCCATGGAATTAGAGTCATACCGTCCGGTCTTTTACCGTCGTCTCTAGAAATGCCTGGAGGTTGTCCTAGATTCGGAAAACCTGCAGAGGAAAATGCATGAGAAAAGATTTTATTAACTTCATCATGTCCAGAAATCCATCCTCCGCTTTTAATGCAAGATAAACCGTGTAAGCCATCCTTCGTAACCCTCTTTCCACAAATACATTTATGCTCTTCACACAATTGACTGCCCAAACGAAGACCAACAGCAATTCTTGCAGAATTGTTATCTAATAGTAAGCCTAACTGTACATTGTTGTCACATATCTCAACTTTCTAACGACATATCACTTCAATGTGTATTTGCAACGCACTTCAAGCATGAGTGAAACCCGACCGTGTATCGAACAATTTTTTGCATTGCAAAGAAATTTTGAACAAATTTTCATCCAAAATTCTACTATTTGGTAGCTGGCTGTAGAAGCACTTTTGATTGAAGTATGTTGGTATTTGGAATCAATTTAATGTGTAACGGCAGGCCTACCCAAAAAATATGAACCATGATCAAAGTGGGAAGATTCACTAATCATAGTGGTAGAGTGATAATAGAGTAGTATACTACTATAGCACATTTTCTTACGAGTTTGTTACGAGTTTTCCGCCTCGTTAGGACAAGCTTACGACGTGTACCGAAAAATTCAGCTTTCATCACGAGTCACAAACGACGTTTTTTGCGCTTGAAAACTGAAATGAGACGAAACCACAACAACATTAACAAAGAAATCACTCGACGGAGCCATTTCAACAGCAAAGCATGCCGGAAAAATATATATGAAAATCCACTTTCGGCCGGAGAGAAAACTTTCTTGGCTGCAAATACCTCTATCTGAGAAGAACAGAAAAATTTAATTTCGCAGTTTGCGTGTCGAATCCATCGAATTTCAGTCTTCAAGCGCAACAAAACCTTTTGTGCCACCGAGAATTGAAATACGACTCTTTTCAGCACTCATTTTAGTGTTGTAAAGTGACCTATTTCAGCACCCGTTTGATGTGATATTACAATACTCAAAGCAGTGTTGATATGGAATTTGTTTGAGTTGTTACAGCATTCGTTTGAGAAAATGCAAAGCAATGTGATCGATCAAATTTAAAGAGTGATTGTTTACAATGAAAATTATGATTGTTTGTGCTCTTGTCTATTTCAATTCTCGGTTGGCACAAAGCATGATGTGTTACACGTATTGTAATGAAACCACACAAAAAAATCAACATTACAATACTTGTAACACAACATACTATTTAGTTTATTCGTGTTTTGACTGGTATTTCCCATACAAAATTCAAATTTTAGTGTTCGAAGAGTTATTTGCGCCAAACCTACTGACACACGCTGATGCCGCACTAAAAGCTGAAAATGTCAAATGAAAAAATGCGTGGGGATGAAACGTGTTTGAGTTCGTGCTGTCAAAGTTTGTGTTTGACATCACCTGAAAGAAAACCTTTAGTAGCGTCTAACAACTGAAAGAACACGTTTATACGATTAACTTGAAGCGGAAGTAAAAACAGAAAGTGAAAAACCGATAAACATGAAAATCGATCAGCTACCAGCTACCAGTGAAGAAGAAATAGATCGAGAGATTATTGAGTCGTTGACCAGAGCTCATCCAACGAATGCTGAAGTGAATGTGGATGAGATGATTGCATTGCAACAGCAAGAGAGTACGAACGCAAATCTTCAGCCTGCACCTATGGCTGCATCAACGTCACTAGCAGGAAGCTCTACGCCTGCACCGATGGCTGCATCAACGTCACTAGCAGAAAGCCCTAAACGAAATAAGCAGGATTTGCTAACTGACGACGACATGGCTGATATAGAAGTTAGTCAGCTAACGAGTTCGTTTGAGTCGAGAAACAGACCCGGTACCTCCGCAGTATTGAAAAAACCAATCGCATCGCTACCTTCATCTATTCCTCGTCGTTGTCAATGGAATAAAGAAAATCCAATCGTTAAGCCGCCATTTAATAACGAACCATTCGACCTTCAGATTCCGATATTTCCACCACTACGCGAATTGAATTTTGAGTTTGACTCGGATGCTCTGATGAACAGTAGTACTGACCGTTTGTCAGCGAGTGCTGACCGTTTGTCAGCGAGTACTGACCGTTTGTCAGCGAGTACTGACCGTTTGTCAGCGAGTACTGACCGTTTGTCAGCGAATGGATTGGAAAAACGGAAAAATCGCGAAAGTAGCGGAAGTAGGGATTCAGTGCCGTCGGTGTTCTCAGCTGGTTCATCGCCCGACGAACGACAGATACTTGTTTGGAGAACAGATGGTACCCGCATCAGAAGCGAAGAAATTCGGAAAAGTGGAACATTGACTAAGTTCGTTAAAAAAATTGAAGCAGAAAACGCAGCAGCTGCAGCTAAAGCAGAAAATGCTGACGAGCCGGCAGCATCAACGTCCGGCAATCCGAAAAAGCATTCGGCAAAAGAAAAGAAAAAATAAAGTAAATAACACAACAATATGCTAGACGCTAACACTTTATTTGACTAAAATCCTCCTTCCTATTGATAAGTTAAAAGAATAGTAGACGATAAACAATGACTGCCGTAGTACCGTTCCAGATGCGGTTGCAGCTGTAGAGCCCCCAGAAAGACGGAAAAAATCTGCATTGTGGCACCAACTTTTTTTCCAAGAGTTCTGGGTTCATTTATATGTTGAGCTATAGTGGGTGAGGTCAGCTACAACACCACATACACAATTCCGTGGAAGGCGGACTACGAACATCTGCTATATTTTAGTCATAACTCTCGTGGATCTACTCGCACCAAGCAGTGCGTGTACTCTACCTGTAGGTCTTTCCAACATTGCAATAATTTAAAATAATCTTTTCTTGAGTTATTGCCGAAAAACTGTCTGACATGTCTTTACTTTTGAACGCTTTTCACAGAAAATATTTTCTTTTTTTTTTCAAAAAAGTGAAAGATACGCATTTGCTAGTATTGAATGACGAAGTTAATAAAATCACCTGAACTTTTGGCGGTTTGACTCCTAACTACAACAAATTCCAATGACTCACTTTTATTTTCGACTGCTAACAAGTCATCGTACGCCTGGCTTATACGCAGGGACTATTTTTGAGAAATCGGATTTCTCAAAACTCCTAAATTTCTTAAAAATGTCTCAAATTTTTTAAGGCTATAAAACATGTTTCAACATTGTAATTTTATGTCTGTCTGCATAAAAGTAACCAAAGAACTTGTACAGTCGAAAAAGATACATTTTTTTTATTTATTTATTTTCAATCAGAAAATATTATAATGAAAAAACTTCATTTAATTTTTCTTTTTCTGACATTGTATTCAAAATACTTGTTGCATTCCCTCAGGTGCATGTCGCTGGCATCCCCACCATTTAGGGCTTTGTCGAGTTAGGGCTCATATTAAAGGGCTCGTTTAGGGCTGACGAATGGAACCGGTCCCGAGTTTAGGGCTGCTCAAATACCAAAGCTATTCAATTTTTTCTCGAAAAAACATGTCATATTGGCAGTTTTCGATGTTATTCATAGTGTTACTAGTTGAAAGTATATATTAACGTTTGGGGCTAGTTTAGGGCTGACAATTGAAGCCAATCCTGAGTTTAGGGCTGCTATCCCGCCAAAGATAGTCAGATTTTTCTAAACACAAACATGTCATATTAGCTCTTTCAACGATATTCAAAAAGCGTCTGACTAAAATTATAGTCTATCGTTTAGGGCTGATGATTGAAACCGGTCCAGAGTTTGGAGCCGCTCAGTGACCAAAGTTATCCGATGATTAAGAAAAAAAGCATGTCATTTTGGGCGTTTTGTTGATATACAATTTGTTTCTTATTGAAAGCGTAGCTTAACGTTTAGGGCTCATTTAGGGCTGACAATTGAATCCGACCTCAAGTCTAGGGATCTTGAATGAGCAAATTTATTCGAGTTATCACCCATCAACTGTTCCATTGGAAATTTTCAAGACATCTGATGATCAGATTTCAAGTCTATAACGTGAATCCATCGTTGTCCCTGAGTTATTTTTCAACATTATTTCAAGAGCCACCACGGTATTAATTTTATTTGAACAGTTTCTCCCCTCGAAAAATATGACCACAGGCAGTGCCATTCTCTAGTTCTAAGTGCACTTTAGCATTGTTAGAACAATCATACTCAATAAGAGATTAAATAACTTTATCTGATTTTTAGCGATAAACAAGCCTCTACCACTATCGTTTAATGCAACATTTTTATGGAGAACTAGCCCCAAACGTTAATATATACTTTCAACTAGTAACACTATGAATAACATCGAAAACTGCCAATATGTTTTTTCGAGAAAAAATTGAATAGCTTTGGTATTTGAGCAGCCCTAAACTCGGGACCGGTTTCAATCGTCAGCCCTAAACTAGCCCCAAATCATAGATTAAGTAGAAAGTCAAAAACCTATTCAATTTATGACAAAACACTTAAGTGACATAATTCAAAACGATATAACTCACATAAATCGACAGCCCTAAACTCGGGACCGGTTCCATTCGTCAGCCCTAAACGAGCCCTAACTCGACAAAGCCCTAAATGGTGGGGATGCCAGCGACATGCACCTGAGGGAATGCAACAAGTATTTTGAATACAATGTCAGAAAAAGAAAAATTAAATGAAGTTTTTTCATTATAATATTTTCTGATTGAAAATAAATAAATAAAAAAAATATATCTTTTTCGACTGTACAAGTTCATTGGTTACTTTTATGCAGACAGACATAAAATTACAATGTTGAAACATGTTTTATAGCCTTAAAAAATTTGAGACATTTTTAAGAAATTTAAGAGTTTTGAGAAATCCGATTTCTCAAAAATAGTCCCTGCGTATAAGCCAGGCGTACGTTGACTTGTTAGCAGTCGAAAATAAAAGTGAGTCATTGGAATTTGTTGTAGTTAGGAGTCAAACCGCCAAAAGTTCAGGTGATTTTATTAACTTCGTCATTCAATACTAGCAAATACGTATCTTTCACTTTTTTGAAAAAAGAAAAGAAAATATTTTCTGTGAAAAGCAGGGGCTATTTAGTTGAATTAATTCGCTTAAATTCTCCAAATTCGCCAAATTCGTAAAAATTCTCCAAATTCACCGAAATTCGCCGAATTCATCAAAATTCACAAAAATTTGCCAAATTCACCGAAATTCGCCAAAATTCTCCAAAAATTTACCCGACTTCCTAGCTTACCAAGGAGTACTTTTATATTCAATTCGACTGTATATTTGTCCTCACAAAGAAACTCAAGAAAAAACTAAAGTGGGATATTGTTCTGATCTTTAATTTTAAGAAAATATTATTCACACACACTAATTTCCATTAATGGAACGACTTCTATTCAGTTAAAATACTTGAAAAGTAGAACAGCTCTACTCGAATATTTTCAGAATAAAATCGAAAAAACTTAGACAGGATTGTCTACCGAGTCGCTCATTTCACCATCAATCGAACTTCTGATACGTTGATCGTTGTCATCCGTTCTATCGTTATCGTTCGGGCTTTAGGTTCAAATGTCTAAAGCTTTAGCGCGACCAAAATAACAACCAAAATTTAGGAAGTCACAGTAACGAAGGAGAAAATGGATATTGAACTAAACAATAATAGTTGGCAGTGTCGAAACTCTGCAATATGTCAATTTCTAAATTTCTAAATTTTGGGATGACAGATGATTCCTCGGGCACATGCTAACTCTCATCTGATTTTTTGATGGATCTAGGTTATTTTCGACATGAGTGACGTGTTCCTAGGTTAGATCCTAAATTTTGGGATGAGAGATGATACCTCAAGCACTTCCTAACTTCCATCGCATTTTTTAATGGTTTTGGGTTATCTTAGACATGAGTGAGGTGTTCCAAGATTTGTTTCTAGATTTTGGGACTTAGACTAATTTCTCTAGAATTTTTTAATTTCATAAGGTCTTTTGCGAGGGGTAACCGACTCGGGTAATTGACTACACACCCTCAAAGGAATTGCCGGAGTATCCGGTAAATAATTGGAATTGACCGGAATTGATCGGAATTGATGGAAATATGTGGAATTGTATGGAATTGAAAGTAAATGAGAGTAAATGCTGATAAGTGTGATTATCGGAAAGAAGGACCAGCGAATGCAAAACCACATTATTTCCTTTTTGTTTTAATTTTAAAAGCTCCCGCACAATAAATAACAGTGTACAGTGTTGATCAGTTCCATTTTAGAACAGGTCCAACGTCCTTTTATGTTCAAAATATGCACACTGAAGGATTCTTCTTCAGAGGATTCTTGTGAGTCAGATACAGAAGAGTTTGAGGTGTAACAAACAAGTGAATATTCATCGGGGGAATGTTAGGCTGGGGCATTGCCGATGCGAAATGCTCTAATTTCAAACCAAATTTACAAAAAAAGGCATCACCGACATCAACCTTTCCAAAAGCCTAAAATCTTACAATTTCGATCACTTGAACGAAACAAAAAATTGAGTGGTTTGGCTTTTGCTGACGTGTGCTGAACAAATCCATTTCCTGTCGACGTACGAACAACGTTTTGTGCATCGGACAACTGAAATAGACAAAACACAGCAATTTACTTGAAAACAGACACACTGTTTGTTCATTTCCTGTCGAGGTACGAAAAATACTATTCCTACAGTTCGGGAAAAACTGACATTTCCTAATGAAAAATCATGGCAAAATATGTCATATTTCAGTCGTCGGATGCACAAAAGTTTTTCGCCATTTCCTGTCTTTGTACGAAAAATACTATTTATCTAAAATAAACAATGATGTGCGATGTGAAATCATTTTAAACAAAACTGCAGTCAATTGGACGGTTTGATCTAAATTGAAATTGAAAAATCCCTTCTAAAAGTATGAGTAAAAATTAAAGCTTCTAACAAAATGAGTCACAGATGTAGGGCGATAATGAAAATGATTATCGATAATTATCAATTATCGATAATCGATAATTATCGACTTTTTTTATCGAAAATTATCAAAAAAATATCGATAATCGATTATTATTGATATTTTGATAATTATCAAGATATCGATAATTCGATATATCGATATCTTGGTCCGAAAATCCGATATTTATCGATATATTCCGATATATCGGTATATTATCATGAATTTTCAGATAAATATCAAAATATCGATATTTTGATAATTATCGAATTTCGATATTTTGATAATTATCGATAATTATTAAATTATCGATAACGATATGATTAATCAATTATCGATAATTTCTTTCGATTGATATTATCGATAATTTTGAACGCCTCCCATCTCTAAGGACAACATAGTTGTTCCAAATTTTATCTTGATATAGTTTGACGATTCTTTTTCCAAAATGCTCAAGGGTTTAACTTTGACTTTAAATTTATATCTACAGCCTGGGACAGTCAAAAAAGTGCATTTTTATTCTATACGTGTTTCATCGATTTCAGCTGTTTTGCCATTGTAATTTGTATTGTTAAAACAGCTGAAATCGATAAACACGAAAATCATAAAAATGCACTTTTTTGACTGTCCTTGGCTGTATTTGAAAATATCGAGCAATTATTTCGAAAATTCAAATTCGTGGAATTGAAGGAATTGATTGGAATTATAGGAATTGAAGGGCGAATCCGGCAAGTAGTGGTGTTAATCCGTTAATTAAAGAAATAAAAGGAATTAAGAGCAATTAAAATGAATTGACAGGAAGTACCTTTAGAAATTGAAAGGGTATTGAAAGGGAATTGAGGGAATTGAAAGGAATTGAACGGAATTGAAAGGAATTGAAAGGAAATAGAGCGAATCCGGCAATTAGACGAGTTGGTCCGGTAATTGAGGTAATTAAACGGAATTGAAAGGAATTAGAAATTGATTTGCCACCATTTTGGCCAGTCGGTTACCCCTCGGTCTTTTGATGTTGTCGAAATGACATACTTACAAAAGTAGTGATATCAGTCAAAAAACCCTTAAAGGGTGAATGTGACGCTAGTTCTTTATCTTACTTACAAAATAACTGATATCGCTGAGGGTGACGCATTGTGCGCCGTACGCAAAAGTTTTATCAACCAAAAATTGACCCAAAAAATTTGTAAAAGAAAATTTTACAAAAAGAAATTTGCGTCACAAGTGGCAGATGTTGAGAAACCTATTGTTAGGAAAATGGTTAAAATTGTATTGAAGGAATTTACGGAAAAAACCGAATCACTTGTGACGCAAATTTCTTTTTGTAAAATTTTCTTTCACAAATTTTTTGGTCAATTTTTTGTTGATAAAACTTTTGCGTACGGCGCACAATGCGTCACCCTCAGCGATATCAGCTATTTTGTAAGTAAGATAAAGGACTTGCGTCACATTCACCCTTTAAGGGTTTTCTGACTGATTACGACTTTATCATCTTAGGAGTCAATTCGCCAATTTCTAAGACAATTGGAAAACTAGCTCGCTCTGATATTATTGAGTTATAGCTCACTCGATTCGTCGATCGATTCTAGCTAACACGAATATTCCATTTAAAAAAAAAATAAATTTCACTTTGGGTTTTGGGTGTAATGTGTCTGTCATGTGATGTCAGGGGGTGGTCAAAACACATTTTTAGCAATAAC
Source organism: Bradysia coprophila (assembly GCF_014529535.1). NCBI lineage: Eukaryota > Metazoa > Arthropoda > Insecta > Diptera > Sciaridae > Bradysia > Bradysia coprophila. The sequence goes on along the minus strand of NW_023503493.1, from coordinate 6,656,666 downwards.
CTGAGGAATGAGCAACCCGAAAAATAAAGCTGAGAATTCTGAATTTGATTGATATAGGCCTTTTTTTGTCTCAGTAGAGTACGTTTCTGTACTTAAAAGTACTTTTTCGCAACAAGTGACGAAAAGTAGGACTTTCCGTTGCCTTTATTGCGAAAAACGTTGTATACAACTCGATGATAAATGCTCTAGACATCTAGTGCCTAAAAAAGGATTTATCACTCGGTTGTATAAATAACTATTTCCTAACTAGTGTCGTCGTCGTCGCTCATTTTCCGCGTCGTTTAGGAAAAACGTTATTCCTAACTTATGCTAAAAGGCATTTTTAGCGAATTTTACTCCAGCACTCGGCTCCGGCTCGAGCTGGAAACGTCTCATTCACTAAAAAAGCATTTTAGCATGCTTTAGGAAAATAACTAAATCGATTGTGAGGTCTTTGAGATTTTCGTGAGGCTTTATCCGACATCATTTTGAGATATCCTTGATGTTGGTGAGGTTTTATTGGACTGTTTTTTTGAGATTTTGGAGATGCTCGTGAGGTTTTTATGAGACATTTTTTGAGAAGAGAATTGAAAATAATCGTAAACCTAAGATAGATATTTATATTTTTTTCTGAAGATATTTTGGATAAGATTATAAAAAAATATAATCCAACAATGGAATGAATCAAACGCTTGGTTAAATGTTATTCCATCCAAACACATCGGTACGTTCCTCGATAATAATTCCGTCAGAGTATGTATGGCACTTAGAATCGGAGCTAATATTTGCCGTCCTCACATTTGTTCGTGCGGATCTTCAGTGAATGAACTCGGAATTCATGGTTTGAGCTGTCAAAAGAGCGTCGGCAAGTTGTCAAGACACTCGGAGTTGAATAGGATCTTATGTCAAGCGCTATCTCCAGCACATGAACCACCGGGCTTGTCTCGGGATGACGGCAAGAGGCCCGACGGATTGACTTTGGTTCCTTGGTTGAACGGGCGCTATCTCGTTTGGGACGCCACCTGCTGGGACACTTTGGCTCCCAGCCATCGCGACATCTCGTCTAGACAAGCCAGACGCACCGCCGAGCTCGCTGCCAGAACAAAACACAGCAAGTACACCGAACTAAAAGCCAACAATTACATCTTGAACGCCTTTGCCGTCGAAACTTTCGGACCTTGGTCGTCCGAAGCAATAGACTTGATAAACAAAATCGGTCCCATGCTCAACGAAGTGAACGGCGATCCACGTTCTCACAGTTATTTAGTGCAGCGCATCTCCCTCGCCATTCAGAGAGCCAATGTTTCTTGCGTTTTGGGCACGATTCCCCAATCTGCGAGCCTTAATCAGATTTTCTATTTATAAATTTTGTAAACACAACCTGTATGTACATGAATGACCTCAAATAAAAAGATTTTAAAATCCAACAATTTTTTAATTACAAAGAAAATTCGTCAAAATTCGTCAAAATTCGCCGAAATTCACCAAATTCGCCAATTTGCCAAAATTCTCCAAATTAGTAAAAATTCGCCAAAAATTCAACTAAATAGCCCCTGGTGAAAAGCGTTCAAAAGTAAAGACATGTCAGACAGTTTTTCGGCAATAACTCAAGAAAAGATTATTTTAAATTATTGCAATGTTGGAAAGACCTACAGGTAGAGTATACGCACTGCTTGGTGTGCACGAGAGTTATGACTAAAATATAGCAGATGTTCGTAGTCCGCCTTCCACGGAATTGTGTATGTGGTGTTGTAGCTGACCTCACCCACTATAGCTCAACATATAAATGAACCCAGAACTCTTGGAAAAAAAGTTGGTGCCGCAATGCAGATTTTTTCCGTCTTTCTGGGGGCTCTACAGGTGGAACCGCATCTGGAACGGTACTACGGCAGTCATTGTTTATCTATCGTCTACTATTCTTTTAACTTATCAATAGGAAGGAGGATTTTAGTCAAATAAAGTGTTAGCGTCTAGCATATGTTCTGTTATTTATTTTATTTTTTCTTTGCAAGATAGCAACAAAAACCGAAACTATGAATCGAAATGGATTTTTTGTGTGGAAATTCTAAACTTTTATGTAAAATTGTAGAACAAGTGTGCCAATTTCGCACATTTTTTTGCAAAAAGCTTCGCTTAGTTTCTTTTTATCATTACAAGTCTTTAAATTACTTATTTGAAGAGAATCCAACGATTTTTTTTTAATCTCAACACTAAGTAAGGCTCTGAACTCGCAAAAGTTGTCATGGGATATTCAAAAGTAATCGGACATCAAAAACTAATGATGCAGATCGATTCGTCTCTTCAAGCGACACACCCTACTGGTTGTGGATTTTAAAATTGGGAAAATCGACCCACCCTAGCGTAGAAGGACTATGTTTAAAATGAGAAACACTTTTCGGTTTTCATTCTAATGATTTATTGAGCTATATATTTAATTCTGGCTTTAATTCTTTACTTTTGCCGAATGCTTTTTCGGATTGCCGGACGTTGATGCTGCCGGCTCGTCAGCATTTTCTGCTTTAGCTGCAGCTGCTGCGTTTTCTGCTTCATTTTTTTTAACGAACTTAGTCAATGTTTCATTTTGCCGAATTTCTTCGCTTCTGATGCGGGTACCATCTGTTCTCCAAACAAGTATCTGTCGTTCGTCGGGCGATGAACCAGCTGAGAATACCGACGGCGCTGAATCCCTACTTCCGCTACTTTCGCGATTTTTCCGTTTTTCCAATCCATTCGCTGACAAACGGTCAGTACTCGCTGACAAACGGTCAGTACTCGCTGACAAACGGTCAGTACTACTGTTCATCAGAGCATCCGAGTCAAACTCAAAATTCAATTCGCGTAGTGGTGGAAATATCGGAATCTGAAGGTCGAATGGTTCGTTATTAAATGGCGGCTTAACGATTGGATTTTCTTTATTCCATTGACAACGACGAGGAATAGATGAAGGTAGCGATGCGATTGGTTTTTTCAATACTGCGGAGGTACCGGGTCTGTTTCTCGACTCAAACGAACTCGTTAGCTGACTAACTTCTATATCAGCCATGTCGTCGTCAGTTAGCAAATCCTGCTTATTTCGTTTAGGGCTTTCTGCTAGTGACGTTGATGCAGCCATCGGTGCAGGCGTAGAGCTTCCTGCTAGTGACGTTGATGCAGCCATCGGTGCAGGCTGAAGATTTGCGTTCGTACTCTCTTGCTGTTGCAATGCAATCATCTCATCCACATTCACTTCAGCATTCGTTGGATGAGCTCTGGTCAACGACTCAATAATCTCTCGATCTATTTCTTCTTCACTGGTAGCTGGTAGCTGATCGATTTTCATGTTAATCGGTTTTTCACTTTCTGTTTTTACTTCCGCTTCAAGTTAATCGTATTAACGTGTTCTTTCAGTTCTTAGACGCTACTATAGGTTTTCTTTCAGGTGATGTCAAACACAAACTTTGACAGCACGAACTCAAACACGTTTCATCCCACGCATTTTTTCATTTGACATTTTCAGCTTTTAGTGCGGCATCAGCGTGTGTCAGTAGGTTTGGCGCAAATAACTCTTCGAACACTAAAATTTGAATTTTGTATGGGAAATACCAGTCAAAACACGAATAAACTAAATAGTATGTTGTGTTACAAGTATTGTAATGTTGATTTTTTTGTGTGGTTTCATTACAATACGTGTAACACATCATGCTTTGTGCCAACCGAGAATTGAAATAGACAAGAGCACAAACAATCATAATTTTCATTGTAAACAATCACTCTTTAAATTTGATCGATCACATTGCTTTGCATTTTCTCAAACGAATGCTGTAACAACTCAAACAAATTCCATATCAACACTGCTTTGAGTATTGTAATATCACATCAAACGGGTGCTGAAATAGGTCACTTTACAACACTAAAATGAGTGCTGAAAAGAGTCGTATTTCAATTCTCGGTGGCACAAAAGGTTTTGTTGCGCTTGAAGACTGAAATTCGACGGATTCGACACGCAAACTGCGATTGAAAAATTCAATTTTTCTGTTCTTCTCAGATAGAGGTATTTGCAGCCAAGAAAGTTTTCTCTCCAGCCGAAAATGGATTTTCATATATATTTTTCCGGCCGTGATCAAGTGGGCATGCTTTGCTGTTGAAATGGCTCCGTCGAGTGATTTCTTTGTTAATGTTGTTGTGGTTTCGTCTCATTTTAGTTTTCAACCGCAAAAAACGTCGTTTGTGACTCGTGATGAAAGCTGAATTTTTCGGTACACGTCGTAAGCTTGTCCTAACGAGGCGGAAAACTCGTAACAAAATGTGCTATAGTAGTATACTACTCTATTATCACTCTACCACTATGATTAGTAAATCTTCCCACTTTGATCATGGTTCATATTTTTTGGGTAGGCCTGCCGTTACACATTAAATTGATTCCAAATACCAACACACTTCAATCAAAAGTGCTTCTAAAGCCAGCTACCAAATAGTAGAATTTTGGATGAAAATTTGTTCAAAATTTCTTTGCAATGCAAAAAATTGTTCGATACACGGTCGGGTTTCACTCATGCTTGAAGTGCGTTACAAATACACATTGAAGTGATATGTCGTTAGAAAGTTGAGATATGTGACAACAATGTACAGTTAATATGGGGTCGAAAGAGTTGACCATCGAAGGCTAGGTCGATGAACGGTTTCACAACGTTCTACACCAAATTATTCTAAAGTCAAGCCATTTTTCCGTATTTTGCAGTTTTTTTTTTTGGTAAAAACGTCACATTCTCTCACCAGATAGAGAGCCAAAACCGCAACTTTTTGCTCACCTTTTCTTCCCTGTTTTTCGCTTCAGTTCTTTCAAATTTACTTTTTTCCACACTTTTTCACCCCAGCTGTGTCAACTTTCCATAGGATAGTTCAACTCAAAAAAAGCCACACTTGTGATATCGCAGTATATTGTGTTGGACCAGTTTAGAGTGGCTGAGTAGACCCAGAGAAGCCTTATTATGAGCGCTGGAATATAATCGAGAGTAAAGGAAAAAAAACCAGAGAGCTGAATGGTCCAGGGAATATGCTATAGATACCGTTGATTTTTCGAGTTTTTTCCTGATGAATTCAAAGATCCACATAATTTATTGCCGATCCAATCGAAGCTACTACATCGCTGACATCGTTATGTCTCTCAAAATATTTTTTTCTTTGCCAGGAAATTAAACATTTTTTGTCTCTAAATTATAAAGAACAACAAGGCATCAGAACAGTCGGAGCGTTTGCTACGACTGAGCCCCGTACGACCCGTAAACCTATTTAGCCCGAAGGCATTATACGTCCATAGCCCTAATAAGCCCGTAACCCTTATTCGTCCGATATCAAAATGCTTCCGTAACCTTATTGCGTACTTGACATCATTGTCTATTTTTGTAAATTGTAAACTGTAAGCGTTCATCTTTAAAATTGCGCTTAGCGCAATTACAAAAGCCCGTACGAAGTACTTCTCAAGTATAAAACAAAAGTTTACGATGTAATCTTAGGAATCCGAATTTACAACTTTTTTTATCCCAATTTTCTTTCGGTATTGAATTATCTGTCAAACGAAACAAAAAGTAGCAAAATCTGATGAAATATACTCGATTTATGTGCAAAAAACACTTAGGGCCGAGCAGCGGCCTTAGTTCAAGGGCCCAAATTTGAAACTTTTTTCGCCACGTTCTTTTCTGTATTCAATTACCTTGCATAGAAAACTACATCTAGCAAAATCGGATGAGATTTACTCGATTTATGTGCAAAAAACACTTAGGGCCAAGTAGTGGCCTTAGTCCAAGGGACCCAATTTGAAACTTTTTTCGCCACGTTCTTTTCGGTATTCAATTATCTCTCAAACGAAACGAAACAAAAACTAACAAAATCGGATGAGATTTACTCGATTTATGTGCAAAAAACACTTAGGGCCGAGTAGCGGCCTTAGTCCAAGGGCCCAAATTTGAAACTTTTTTTGCCATCATTCTATTCGGCATTCAATTATCTCTCAAATGAAACAAAAACTAGCAAAATCGGATGAGATTTATTCGATTTATGTGCAAAAACTACTTAGGGCCGAGTAGCGGCCTTAGTCCAAGGGCCCAAATTTGAAACTTTTTTTTGCCATCATTCTATTCGGCATTCAATTATCTCTCAAATGGAACAAAATCTAGCAAAATCGGATGAGATTTACTCGATTTATGTGCAAAAAACACTTAGGGCCGAGTAGCGGCCTTAGTCCAAGGGCCCAAATTTGAAACTTTTTTCGCCACGTTATTTTCGGTATTCAATTATCTCTCAAATGAAACAAAATCTAGCAAAATCGGATGAGATTTACTCGATTTATGTGCAAAAAACACTTAGGGCCGAGTAGCGGCCTTAGTCCAAGGGCCCAAATTTGAAACTTTTTTCGACACGTTCTTTTCGGTATTCAATTACCTTCCATAAAAACTAAATCTAGCAAAATCGGATGAGATTTACTCGATTTATGTGCAAAAAACACTTAGGGCCGAGTAACGACCTTTGAGCCATCCCAACAAGCCTACATTGCATCTTACCCAAAAACAATGTTCAGCAACTTTGTTCTACTCGTCAATACCTTTCATTTGATATATCACAAGCAGGTATTGCGTGCGTATTTCGGTAGATATCGGCGAAAGACTAAAAAACACCTATAGGGCCCTAGCTCTGGAAGGGCCGGCCCTACCATGCCCATTTTCGAACTTGACCTTACTTTTGTCCATATCAATCGGGGAAAAAAAGAATTTTGAAAAAAGGTTGTGATTTACTCTAGCTAGAGGGGTCACGGACGGACGGACGGACGGACGGACGGACGGACATTTTTTTTATTGCGGATTTGTCATCTATGAACATAACCAAATGCTTTGCCCTTACTGGCTGCTTCCAATTCGACATGTTACAAACGGCATATTAATCTTATAAGCCCCCAGTACTTCGTACGGGGCTAAAAATGTTTAAATCGATATTTGACATCTAGGAATGAAAACAATTTTTTGTGGACTACGCCAGTCTCGGTCCCTTACCCATCGCACACCCCTAATGGAGATATCGTTTCGGTCGGTCGATATTCATCATTCCAAGCACTCTAATTGCCCTAACTAGTTCCAATTTTCAATGACATTTTTACGAAGAGCAAGCGTATTGTGTCTAGACATTAAATCTCTTCACCTCATTACATTTATAATTGGTTTCAGCACATTGTTCGCTTAACGAGAGAGCACTAGCAACTTATCTCTTATTTTGTCGGTTGTTTTCAATATCAGATTACTATCCACGCAATCTCGCATAGCCTTTCTTCAATGATGTGAACCTAATAGGTTCAACCTATTCCATACCCGAAGCTCTAAGTAGCCTACCTACTGCCAACTTTACGGAAGCGCTGAAGGTATCTGTCATGACAATCCTTTTCAAATCGATACTTTGAATAGCGAAGTCGACCTAATATTCCGGAAATTTACGATTTCTCTTCAGTGTTACAGATCCTCGGCAGTACCGGGCATCTATATTGTTACGAGTCTTCCAGAAATAAGAAACGGTCAAGGTATACGTTATTGTCGAGTGTTACGATCCCTCAAAGTTATGAATCATCGAGATTTTTCGCTTAGTTTGTTGAAGTAATAGCCACTAAGGTAACTTAACGCAAAGGATGTGAAAGTAGGGTGATAAAACATTGTTTGGGTAAAATTTCAGTTAGGGTACGGTTCAATCAATCAATCAACTTTATTGCACCGCCAAAAACTGGCTGAATATAAATATAATACAAAAAATACAATGAATTTGACAATGTACAATGTTAACGGATACGCGCGTCAAAGGTTAAAAACATCAAACAAAAGACTCTTGAAAACCGTTCTGCTATTAGTCCGTCTCACTAGCGATTTATATTCATTTACAATTCTGATTAACCGGACTACTGGCTGGTTCGAAAGATACGCTCTGGACATTCGCGGTTCAATAAGCAAATGCATCGTAGAATCCCTCAGGCCGTATGCGCTCGTGTTGCGTACAAACTTCGGTGATATCATATCGTCCACAATATTCCCTTTGTATATGTCGAAGGCAAGAACAGCGTCCGCGATCGTACGTCTCGTTTCCAAACTTTGCAGATTCAACTGTTTACACCGATCGACGTATGGTGCTAGCCGATATGATGACGCATTTCTTCGGCTCTCAAGCAAGTAAATGACAAATTGCTTTTGAATAGATTCGATGTCGTCCTTGTAAATTTGTGCCGCCGGATTCCAAATGGTCGATGCGAATTCTAGTCTTGATCTAACGTACGCCACATACAATATTCGCTGCGTCTCTTTCGTAAAATTACCGTTCGAAAAGTGTTTTATGCAGCCGATCGTCTGTCGACATTTCATTGCCATTGTTTCGATGTGGTGACCAAAGTGGAACCATCTGTCGACCAAAACACCCAAATCGCTGATTTCCTCGACTCTTTCGATAATTTGACCACCCAAAGTGTAATCGGCTTTGATGAATGCTGAATCAAGTCGTTAAATACTGAATAGGTTCAACCTATTCCATACCCAAAGCTCTAAGTAGCCTACCTACTGCCAACTTTACGGAAGCGCTGAAGGTATCTGTCATGACAATCCTTTCCACAGGATCTTCAACCAACAATAAACACCAAAGCAATTTCGTTTTAATGTCTCAGCCGTTGCCCTAATTAAAATGTGAAAAGGAGATTTTGATGATTTACGCGTAGTTGTTCTCGTCCCTGAGCGTTACGTATGTATGCTCAGCCCGTTGCCAAATTGTAACGTAAAAAAAGCAGCTGGATTTGTTTCAGTTTCACTATATATGGTGAATCTGTTCATGTTGTGTCTGAAATATTCTTTCAAATCAATACTTTGAATAGCGAAGTCGACCTAATATTCCGGAAATTTACGATTTCTCTTCAGTGTTACAGATCCTCGGCAGTACCGGGCATCTATATTGTTACGAGTCTTCCAGAAATAAGAAACGGTCAAGGTATACGTTATTGTCGAGTGTTACGACCCCTCAAAGTTATGAATCATCGAGATTTTTCGCTTAGTTTGTTGAAGTAATAGCCACTAAGGTAACTTAACGCAAAGGATGTGAAAGTAGGGTGATAAAACATTGTTTGGGTAAAATTTCAGTTAGGGTACGGTTCATTTATGTTGTCTCTGTCGATAAATCGAATAAAAACAATTCGGTAAAATTCGTTTGTCATTTTATTGTTTCGCTGGTTACACGGTCACGTGAAGAGAATGCAGAATTTGTGACATTTTATCAATCGATTCTCTGAAAACGAAAAATTTTCGTGCGTCGGTTAAAAAAAATCTCGCTCAACTAATTAAAGTCTAAAGGTAATCTGAACTTACGCATGCATCTGATTCCGTTTGTCCAACTGCTTGGAGACCGATTTTAAATAAGTTATGAACAAGCCTAAACTCTCCAAAATAGCCAGTTCCGGTTGCAACCAAATCCGCGGCAGAGTATTGACAATAATGTAAGCCTTTGACGTTGCATCGACCGGTGTACAAACCTGGAGAAAAATCCCAGTTAAAATCGTTTCGAATGAGGTGAGTGAATTCTTCGATTTTTTCCTACCCGCATGGCCATCAGTAAATATCGATTCAGCAGCGACAGAATGGCATACTCTTTAAGTGCACTATCGGCCAAAATTCCTTGGAAACTCAAAACATTTCTGAACAACTTGAGTCCACTGCAAAACTGACGCTGGAAAAATGAGGAACGAGCTTCCTGCGATCTGAAGGAAAGTTGAGGGAGTCAAATGGATGAATGTTGACAAGGAGATGTCTTCGCCACTTTACTTACTGTTTCGGAAATACCGGTATGAACACGTCGTTGTCCAGCGCCAATTTCATTTTATCCGAAATCGCTGCAAACAGAGTTCGCAGATACTTTGATGTTGCCTTTAACGATGGATAATCGCGACCCAGTCTTCCTATCAGACCGACCAGTTTAAGCGTTTGTGACGTCGATAAGGGATCCCAGCACGTTTCAATAAGTTCTGCAAGTGAAGACAAATGTTAGCGACGTTTCGAATCCATACAAACACGGAACCTACCGGTCACTTTAGGCAAGATAATTTTCTCGACAATCACCGGCACCAGTTTCACATCGGGATCATCCATTAACGATTCTTCGGTTTCATTCTCGTTCCAGCCGTATTTCATAGCCAAGGTATACCACTCCATGCGCTCCAGATCTTCACAGTTTTCGTCGAAAGGATTCCACGTAACCAGATGTAGACGTATTAGTGGTCCTAGAATCTATCGAAAGAGTCCCGGTTAAAACCACAATTGAAATCCTAACCAAACAACATTCGAATCGCTCGAACGTACCTTAGGTAGACAAAGACTGAAGTACGTGTCTTTGTAGGCGTCCAAATCGTTCCTTCGCCACTCTTCACACCGTTTCAGTATTGACGCAATTTGACTGAATTCCTCTGTCACATCGTCGAACAGTACGGTCACTTCGGACGAAATTTGTTCTGAAAATGCATTCACGTTATACGACATCGATTGCAACAGAAAACAAGAAGTCGTGTTTGACCATGCAGCTCACCTAATTGCGCTTTAAAATTAAGCGTATCCCGATCCTGATGCATCTCATCGTCACTGGACATTCCATCCAGATGGGTGTTATTGATATCAATGCGTTCTCGAATTTGTCGACGACGCGTTCGACGCCCTTCACGATCGGCAGCTCGTCGCACCTGCTCTTCATCGTCCAGCATTTTCCTCGCTGCTCCAGGTTCTAACAAAAAAGATTTTAATTTGAGTAAACGGACATCGTATGTTGGGAGGAAATGGGGAGTGCCGTTGCAAAGGGAAGCCAAAACACTCACTTCCAATTTCAGCTATTTCCTTCGCCTGATCACGTACATCTTGCCGTCGTCTTTCGATCAGCATCAGCGCCTGTTTCGACATCAATGCAATTGTCCTACGTTCCAGATCCACAATTAACGGTACCTATACGGGTTTAGGCGAAAAAAATGGGATTGCCATTAGTGACTTGAGTCTCCGATTCACTGGTCAATCAAATATGCTCGGCAAAATCATCGACAGAGCGCTTCAAACAAAAAAAAATCCGCGTGCATACGTGAGGCGAAAGTAGCTCTCACACACACGCACACTAGCCGAAGGTAAAAAAGAGAGAACTGAAAGGAAGCAATTTTTCTACAAATTTACCTTTTCGTCTAGACACTCAACCAAATCCGTGACATACCCACGTAATTCTTGATAAAAGCGATATCGTATCGCCGCAATCGGTGCATTCTGTTCGCAATACAATTCGTCCACTTTCATCATTTTCAGGTCCCTCGTTATTTGATCGATGTCGTCCAAATGTTTGTTATGAAGCTCTCGAACTTGCGTCAACCTAAACGGAATTCAGACAGTTTTAAAGTGCACAACTAACCGTCTCCATGTGTCGTGACGAAGTTAAATGGTGTACCTTTCATTCATTTTCTTTGCCACATCCTCTGGCCGTCTTGGACCGCTCGGTTTGCTGGGTTTCTTTTGTGTGGATAGAATCATTTGTCTTGGCTTTTCTAGGCTACTCTTTGCGTAGGCCTGTTCTAAAAGGTCACCAGTTGATAAGTGAACGTCGTTAGTACTATCAGCTGCCGGTTTAATTAAGTATTGCGAATAAATTGCAGACTCTTGCTGCGCTGTCACGAGCTGATTTACATAAAGAAAGGAGAAAAATTAAAAACCGAACTGACACTTGAGAGAAAGCATGTTTCCAATACCTGCGCTCCCGTTACACCTTTACGAATTTGCTGATTTTCCCATTCATTTATTTCCGCATCGGAGTCATCTTCGGAGTCTACAAAGACAAAATTTTATGCAAAACATTTACTTTCTTTTCCGTCAAATGCACCGAATGATCAAACAACAATCAATGTCTTGGCATCGGGGAAATAGTGGGGGAGCATAGTCTTCAATGTGAATATCAACAACATACATTCTTGTTGCACGGAATAGAATTTCTCGCGTCGCTCTTCCCTTTCCTTGGCACCATTTATTGCCGACATGTCAACACGTTCCTCGTCTTCGTCCATATCGTCATCACCTTCCCGTACCAATCGACCTTTTCGATTGTCTGGCGGTTTGTCTTCTTGAATCGGAATAAAATCACCTGCGAAGAGGAAGCATTTTTCGATCAGTGTGGGGTCAAGTCAAATAACTCAATAGGACAGTTCATCGATCTCGCGTTGAACTATTGAGTTGTCAGTTCTAAGGTTACACTGCGATAGTGTCAACGAGCTATCGTTCTTTCTTTGAATACTAGTAAGTTAGGCCTAAAGCCCCTCGACGATATACTCAAAAATATTGTCTTATCTTACCTTGCTCCCTAGCCTTTTGTCGACGTTTCCGTGCTGCGTGTATCATAGCCGCGTCAGGAATTGCTCCGCTCTCTAAAACCGTTTTAAAATTGTCTGGCTTATTGAAACGATGTTGGTGGTCGTCTTGCGATTGTTCTTCGTCTTCGGATGACATGTCATCCCGACCGGCACACAGGGCAGCACGTCCATTCAGAATGACTTTGCTCGGTTCAGATTTTTTCACGACAAGCTAGTTGGGAAAGAAATTTGAATTCAATTAGCATTTGATCGTAGCAAGATTTTCGTGGTATTTGTGGTTTCGGAATCGAGAACTTTTTGGAGAAAGTTAGCCCGTTCAAAAGAAGGGACTTAAGATGTTTTGCGTGAATGGACTGTCTCCATCCGGCTAACGATCGTTTCATTAAAGTCGGAAATGACAATAGGGGAGAAGAATTAGTCGATCATGTCCGATTTATAAAATTGTATAGAGTGCGCCAGCTCAGCAATACTTCTTTTTACTTTTTATCAAATTTAATGTGTACGAGGAACGCATAAATGGGCTGACCGCAAGAGGTATCAAGCACCTAGGCCCCGTACCACATATTTATGGTTTGTGAAACCCTAGTGATAATTTGCCGTGACAACCCATGAAGGTTTAGGGGCTAGATCATTAGGCTTATGGAGATGCCTGACTAAGAATTAAGCAAATAGCACCGCTTCTAAAAACATTTCTAAATTTGGGACTCTGAAATTGATTATGTTTTGAGTGATGCTGGTGTGAAAGAGATGCAAGATGTGGTTGTGAAATGTGACAGAAAGAGATACAAACAGTCGTCTCGCGTCACACACTTTATGAATGATGCCTTGCTTAACAAGGTTTGCAAGATTGGTCTTTACTTCGATGTAAAATGTAAACACTTTTTGATGATGTCGATGCCTCACTACACTATTCCGCATTTTTTTAATGCATTTGAAGAGGAGGCCTATGATAGATTCTACTCGAGACATTTCGTACTGGACTTAAACATACAAAGAGATCTGAAATTGAAAGAAGAAAAACACAAACGCGAAAACGAAATCTGCAAGAAAATTCGAAAATCCCAACAATGAAGAGAAAGTGAGGAATCTTGGAAAAGAGGCGTCACTTTAACAACGATTTTATCTTTCCCGACCACCATTAGGGAAACACCAAAACAACAACATCTCAACGTTTATCTCATAATTTGTTCACTGTGTAAGTGAACAAACGCAGTGTTGAGAGGATGGAGAGTAGGGGTAGTCTGTAGAACACAAAAAATTGTAATCATTCCTATATGCCAAATATGATTTTACATGACTAGAGAATGAAGAAAAGGGAAAAAAAAGATGAAAAGTACAATTTTCGTGTGAATTTTGTTAATCCGAGGCGTAGCCGAGCTCAATGAACAAACGAAAACGAGACTTTTCATTTTATCACGAGTTTTGAAATGGTTTTTACATGCTGAAGGTGTCGAAAGTATGACTGGAAATATGAAAAGTACGGTTTTCGACGCATGTAGGCATGTAAAACGCATTTTTATTTCAAAAGATTCATCAACAACTTGCGTAGCTTTCGTGATTTAGTACATTTATTTTGAGATATTTGTCAGCTAAATTAATGTTTTTCTACTAATTAGAGTCCAAAAAAAAGATTATCATCAAAAATACAATATTTTTGTGCCCAAATGCAGGCTACAAATTTGCCACATAGAGATTCCCCTTAAATCGTGTCAGAAGTTAAAAAAAAAACTTTTTTGGGAAGCGACAATGTGAAAAAGTGAGCAAATCACAAACTTGAAAATTTCTAAATCGACCAAGAAAATTATTCGAACTCTTGTTCAAATCTACCTGGAATTATTGACAATATTGTAGACATTCCAAGGCAGGCGTTATTTTGAAAATCTGTCGTGAACTGGGCGTCTAATGAGTGCACATTTTTTGGTCTAATATTGTAGCAAAATGACACATTAGGGAAAATTGAATTTTTTGAAAATGTGTACAGTCTGGCGTAATTTGCATGAGGGACTTAGTGAAAATTTTAAACAAATGCAAATTACGGCAGAAAAAATATTGGTTTACCGAGGGGAGAAAATAGGATGTTCCAACAAGATCGGTGTTTGCGGCCATAGCGAAGCGAGATAAGTCGAATAATTCTCTTGGTCGATTTGAATTTTCAAGTTTTTGACTTTACTTGCTCAATTTTTTAGCAGAGTAAGCAGAGCACTTTGACGATTCAAAAAAAAATGTTTTTTGTCAAACTTGTTCCTTTTCTAGTTTTCTGGACTCTAATTAGTAGAAAAACCGTAATTATAAATATTTCAAAATGATTTTTTGGTGTCTATGAGAATGTAGCAAGTGTCGCAAATGTAGCTTTCGCACGGTAAGGTTGAACACAACTTAAATAGAGTCGCGATCACCTCTGATTTTTCATCATGTTCTTATTGAGGGACTCGAGTACTATAAGTAACCACATTCAGTTCGCGAATCCATCCAGCCGTTTCGGAGAACCGGCACTCGTGGCTGTGCGGGACCGACGAGTCAATTTGAATATAGATTGTTATCGCAACGGATAGAGATACTAATTCTAAGCTAATTCGTGTTAAAATGGCTTCCCTCGACAACCTGATCACGTAGCCATAGCCAGGTAAAGTCGAAATTTCGACATTTTTAAATCGTGATATGTCCAAGATGAATCGAGTTTGAAACTGTTTGAATGGCGATATCTACCCTACTCTATTCTACTCTATCCTACTCTATTTAAGTTGTGCTCAACCTCACGGACACGGTAATTTTGATCAGGTTGTTAATGAATCTTTTCAAATTTTTAAAATGCATTTTTGACATCTAGGGATGATAACAATTTCGCCAGTCTCGATCCGTTATCCGGAGAGATTTTTGAGAGACAATTTTGTCTGAACCTTTAGCAGAACCAGTTAGCAGAACGTTGGAGGATAGTTATTGAATCTATTGTTTGATTTGATCTAAATCTTTTATTTAAGACTGTCGTCAAAGACGACGGGAGCTAGAGCTACAGTCAGAGGCAGTGAAATTTCAGCATGAATTTGCTTCAGGTGTTTTTCAGCTGATCCACACCAACAATCAAAATTGTTTGTACGGTTTTACCACCACTATAGGCGTGCGTGTAGCAGCTTCAACCGCATACACAAGTACAAACAGTTGTTATTGTATGACATACAATTGTGTGAATCAGCTGAAAAACAGTTGAAGCAAATTCATGCTGAAATTTCACTGTACCTCTGACTGTACGTATTAAATCCGGTCGTCTTGATAATAGGATGAAATAGCCGTCCGATTGTGTAAATAAAAATTTTGTCATTTGATTGAGTGCTCCAGCTCGAGACAATAAATTGTTCATACTATCCGACCAATCATTTACATGAGGGTTGGTGAAGCAATTCATATATTCTCGAATCGGAACAAATCAGAACATATCCCAAAAAAACAGAGGAAATATGTCAACCGAAAGGTCTCTTTGGGGGAAAAATAATTTTGCTCTTTTTTGTTCACATAAATAAAAAACATAGAAAATTTGATAATAATAACCTTACCACAAAGTCGTCAGTGCGTATTTCAGTTTGGATACTATTGGAATTATTAGAATTATTTCGTTTGCCGCTATTGACGGAAACAATAGCGGCAGACCGAACACTCTGATTGGAATCAGATTGGTGTTCACTATACGAATTTGATGTGCTATGATGGGAGTCTTTGGACGATTTTTTCTTTTTCCGCTCTTTGTCCAACATTTTCATAACTTTTTTGCTGTGCGACGATTTCTTCACTTGGAATATTTCACCTTCCTCTGCAAGTAAAATAAGAGGAAAAAAAACTCGTTTAACCACCGGTGTGTGCGCCCGCAACTACAACCACTTACCTTCATCATCGAAACTGAGCAGCGAGTGTTTTTTGTGCGATTTCACATCATCCTTGGCCTTTTTCTCACTTTTACGATCCCGTTCCTTGTGTCTGTCCGAACTGTCGTCTTGCATATCTTCCTCTTCTCCATGGTCATCACCGTAACTGAATACGCGACGCTGTATCGTTTTTTTCGGCTTTTTGAACAGCGACATGTCCAACAAATTGGATTAAAAAACTCACTCGAAGGTAAACGTTTTAACAAAAAAAAATGCAAATTGATATTTTCACTGAATGGCTACACTAAATGTCTACGATCTGTCAAATCCGGTCTTTAAATGCGATGGCATTGTGATGTCAGTGTTGACAGCTTTTTTTATACAAAGCCGATTGTATTTCGGCTGGGAATTCGTGTCATTTTCACACTTTTGACATACTTGACATATCAACGATCATCTCTGTATGAAGCAACCACAACAAGCCGGACATCGAGAGACATTAAAGTTTATTTTTTGTGATTAAAAAGTGAAAACTAAGTTCATCAAGACAATTTTGTACAAATCATGGCTGATGCGGCAGCTAGACAGCTGCAATACGAATATAAAGCCGTAAGTAAACAGATTCCATTTCCATTTCTCTCACGAATACAATCGAGAAGACATAACCTAAATGTTTGAATTCGTTTTGCGACGTCGTTTGTTAATTCAACGAAATTTTCCCTTTCTATTCAGAACTCCAATCTCGTATTACAAGCCGATGTACGGTTGATCGAACGGCCACGACGTGATGAGGCTACCGGAGAGGTGTGTTCATTGGTTGGCAAACTCGATGGAACGAGAATGGGCGATCGATATCAACGTTCCAAGCCGGAGAAAACTGAGGAACGTAAAGCCAAGTAAGTCAATCCCGACCGACCCAATTCATCAGTAAAATATTAATCAAAATTATCCTCCACAACAGACGACAGAAGCGTGACGAAGCCCAATATGATTTCGACCGTATGAAAGGCGCCACTTTACTGTCAGAAGGAATCGACGAAATGGTTGGAATCGTTTATCGACCGAAAACACAAGAGACCCGCCAAACGTACGAGGTTCTGTTGAGTTTCATTCAGGAGGCATTGGGCGACCAGCCGAGAGATATATTGTGCGGTGCTGCCGATGAAATTCTGGCTGTGCTCAAGAACGAACGACTTAAGGACCGTGAAAAGAAGCGAGACATAGACAGTCTGTTGGGTAATGTGGCCGAAGAACGGTTTGCTCTGTTGGTGAATTTGGGTAAGAAAATAACAGACTTTGGATCGGATGCAGTCACAGCACTGGGTGTTACGGAAGGCGAACAGATTGATGAAACGTACGGGATTAATGTTCAGTTCGAAGAGTCGGAAGAGGAGAGCGACGAAGATGTATATGGTGAGGTGAGAGATGAGGATGGTCAAGATGAGGGAGAGGAGGCTCGGATTGACAACACATTGCATGCTGAAAATGTAAGTGGACCAATGGATACCGATTTCTGATTTTCCTAATCCGAAACTTTTCTCTGTTTAGTTGGGCAACACAGATGAAGTCACCAAGAAAGAACGTGCCCTGCACCCTCTTGATATCGACGCTTATTGGCTGCAGCGTTGCCTTAGCAAATTCTACAACGATGCCATGATATCACAGGCAAAATCAACGGAAGTCCTGGATGTGTTGAAGAATTCCAGCGATGATCGAGAGTGTGAGAATCAGTTGGTACTGCTGCTCGGCTACGATTGTTTCGATTTCATCAAACAACTGAAGAAGCATCGTCAAATGATTCTCTACTGCACCATTTTGGCGAAGGCGCAAAGCGAAACGGAACGTCAGAATATCCGTGAACGTATGCGCAGCGACAGCAATTTATCGAAAATATTGCGACAACTCGATACGGGCAAAAATGAGGATGATGACATGGACGGCGGTGCGTCCAGTTTGAATAAACGCAAGGAACAAAGTGATGAGAATGCGGAAGGTGGTGTCGGTCAAGTTACCGGTCAACGAAAGATTTTGGAATTGGACGAAATGGCATTCGCTCAGGGTAGCCATTTCATGGCCAACAAGCGGTGTCAGTTGCCGGATGGAAGTTTCCGAAAGCAACGGAAAGGCTATGAAGAGGTCCATGTGCCTGCATTGAAACCGAAACCGTTCGACGAGAAAGAGGAACTGCAACCAATCGACAAGCTGCCAAAGTATGTGCAGCCAGTGTTCGATGGTTTTAAGACATTGAATCGAATTCAGAGTCGCCTGTGGAAAACCGCTTTGGAAACTGACGAGAATTTGTTACTTTGCGCTCCGACTGGTGCGGGTAAAACAAATGTCGCTCTGCTGTGTATGATGCGTGAAATTGGCAAACACATCAACGATGACGGTACAATCAACGCTGACGAATTCAAAATCATTTACGTTGCTCCGATGAGGTCCTTGGTACAGGAAATGGTGGGAAATTTCGGCCGTAGGTTGGCTTCGTACAATCTAACCGTTTCTGAATTGACTGGAGATCATCAACTGACACGCGAACAAATTGCTGCCACTCAAATCATTGTGTGTACGCCAGAGAAATGGGACATCATCACTCGAAAGGGAGGCGAGAAAACATTCACATCGCTCGTCCGATTGGTGATTATCGACGAAATCCACTTATTGCACGATGAACGTGGTCCTGTATTGGAAGCATTAGTCGCGCGTACCATTCGAAACATCGAGACGACACAGGAAGATGTTCGTTTGGTTGGATTGTCAGCCACATTGCCCAATTACCAAGACGTTGCAACATTCCTTCGCATCAAACCCGATAAGGGTCTGTTCTATTTCGATAACAGTTTTCGGCCAGTCGCCCTGGAACAGCAGTATATCGGTGTGACCGAAAAGAAAGCGCTGAAACGTTTCCAAGTCATGAACGAAATTGTGTACGAGAAAACGATGGAACATGCTGGCAAAAATCAAGTGCTTGTCTTCGTGCATTCGAGAAAGGAAACTGGAAAGACTGCCAGAGCCATACGAGACATGTGCTTGGAGAAAGATACACTGGGCAGCTTCTTGCGTGAAGGATCCGCTAGTATGGAGGTATTGCGATCGGAAGCAGAACAGGTCAAGAATCATGAACTGAAGGAATTGTTGCCGTACGGATTTGCCATCCATCATGCTGGAATGACCAGAGTGGATCGTACATTGGTTGAAGATTTGTTTGCTGATCGTCACATTCAAGTGTTGGTTTCAACAGCCACACTAGCTTGGGGTGTGAATCTGCCAGCCCATACCGTAAGTATAATCAACATAGGCGACCATCGAAATTACCTCGGTTCCCTTACCATTCCCTCCTTTTACTTTTAGGTCATCATCAAAGGTACTCAAGTTTACAATCCGGAAAAAGGTCGTTGGGTAGAACTAGGCGCATTGGACGTTCTTCAAATGTTGGGTCGTGCTGGACGACCGCAGTATGATACCAAAGGTGAAGGCATTCTCATCACCAATCACAGTGAATTGCAGTTCTATTTGTCGTTGCTGAATCAACAGCTGCCAATCGAAAGTCAGTTGATTTCTAAGATGCCCGACATGCTGAACGCCGAAATAGTGCTGGGAACCGTTCAAAACATCAAAGATGCGGTACATTGGCTCGGCTACACTTATTTGTACATTCGAATGAGACGTCAGCCGACACTGTACGGCATTTCGTTCGACAAAATCAAGGAAGATCCACTTCTGGAACTCTATCGAGCTGATTTGGTGCACACAGCTGCTTTGCATTTGGATCGCAGTGGTTTGATCAAATATGACCGGAAGAGTGGCCACTTCCAAATCACGGAGCTCGGACGTATTGCTTCGCACTACTATTGTACGCACGAAACGATGATGACGTACAATCAACTCTTGAAGGCAAATCTAAGTGAAATCGAACTGTTCCGAGTGTTCTCATTGTCGGGTGAATTCAAAAACATCACAGTCCGTGAGGAGGAGAAACTCGAGCTGCAGAAATTGATGGAACGTGTTCCGATTCCGATTAAAGAGAGCATCGAGGAACCATCGGCTAAAGTGAATGTACTGCTGCAAGCCTACATTTCCCAGCTGAAACTGGAAGGTTTTGCTCTAATGTCCGACATGGTTTATGTCACCCAGTCAGCGTCCCGTTTAATGCGGGCAATTTTCGAAATTGTTTTACACCGAGGCTGGGCACAATTGTCGGACAAGACACTGACACTGTGCAAAATGATCGATCGCCGGATGTGGCAGTCAATGTCTCCGTTGCGTCAATTCAAAAAGATGCCGGAGGAAATCATCAAAAAGATTGAGAAGAAGAACTTCCCGTGGGAAAGACTGTACGATTTGGAGCCGAACGAGATCGGTGAATTGATTCGTGTGCCGAAATTGGGTAAAACCATTCATCGTTACGTGCATCAGTTCCCAAAGCTTGAACTCAGTACGCACATTCAACCAATCACCAGGTCCACGTTGCGTGTCGAACTGACCATCACGCCCGATTTTCAATGGGACGAGAAAATTCACGGACAATCCGAAGGTTTTTGGATTCTAATCGAAGATGTCGACTCGGAGGTCATTTTGCACAATGAATTTTTCCTCCTGAAAGCCAAGTACGCCGGCGACGATCACTTGATCAAGTTCTTTGTTCCGGTCTTCGAACCATTGCCTCCGCAATACTTCCTTCGTATCATTTCCGATCGTTGGATTGGTGCCGAAACACAGCTGCCCGTATCGTTCAGACATTTGATTTTGCCAGAGAAGAATATGCCGCCCACCGAATTGCTCGATTTACAACCACTTCCAATCACAGCATTGCGTCATGCCAAATTCGAGACATTGTACACCGGTCGCTTTCCTCAATTCAATCCTATTCAGACGCAAGTCTTTAACGCTGTGTACAACAGTGACGACAACATTTTCATTGGTGCACCGACAGGTTCCGGAAAAACGACGATTGCTGAATTTGCCGTCCTCCGATTGTTTTCACAACAATCCGATGGTCGTTGCGTTTATCTTGTGTCCAAAGACTCCGTGGCTGACCTCATCTTCAGCGATTGGCACGCCAAATTCGGTCAATTACTCGGCATCAAAGTGGTCAAATTGACAGGTGAGACCGGCACCGATTTGAAACTGCTTGCCAAGGGACAAATTATCGTAACAACTGCGGACAAATGGGATGTGTTGTCGCGACGATGGAAACAACGGAAAAATGTGCAAAACGTTCATCTGTTCATCGTCGACGAACTGCAGTTGATCGGTGGTGAAGATGGACCGGTGCTTGAGGTCGTCTGCTCGAGAATGCGCTACATTTCTTCACAGATCGAGAAACAAATTCGAATTATTGCATTGTCATCGTCCTTAAGCGATGGAAGAGACGTTGCCCAATGGCTCGGATGCAACACAAACGCTTCGTTCAATTTCCATCCGAGTGTTCGTCCGATACCACTTGAACTGCATTTCCAAGGATTCAACATCACTCACAATGCGTCTCGCATTGCCGCCATGTCGAAACCGGTCTACAACGCCATTGTCAAATACAGTCCACACAAGCCGGTCATCGTCTTTGTGTCGTCTCGGAAACAGGCACGTTTAACAGCAGTCGACATTCTCACTTACTGCGCGGCTGAATCTCAGCCAAATCGATTTTTCCATGCCGAAGAGGAGGACATCAAACCGTTTTTGGAGCGCATGACCGATATGACATTGAAGGAGACGTTGTCGCAAGGTGTAGCATACATACACGAAGGATTGACCTCATCCGATCATAAATTGGTTGAGCAACTCTTTGACTCGGGTGCCGTTCAAATCGCTTGCGTAACCAGAGACTTGAGTTGGGGCCTCAATATTTCCGCCCATTTGGTGATCATCATGGACACACAGTTCTACAATGGCAAAAATCATTCGTACGAAGACTATCCGATTACCGATGTTCTTCAGATGGTTGGACGTGCCAATCGGCCGCTGGAAGATAGTGATGCCAAATGCATCCTGATGTGTCAGACATCAAAGAAGGATTTTTTCAAGAAGTTTTTGAACGAAAGTCTTCCCATCGAAAGCCATTTGGATCATCGTATGCACGACCATTTCAATGCGGAAATTGTGACCAAGACAATTGAAAATAAGCAGGACGCTGTCGATTATCTGACCTGGACGTTTTTGTACCGTCGGCTGACACAAAATCCGAATTACTACAACTTGCAGGGAGTTACTCACAGGTGAGTGTTTCACAGTTTAACCGACTGACTGTGGTGATAATTGACACACCCTTCACGATAGACTGTTTCTACAATTTTTATTCACATTTCAGACATTTATCCGATCATTTGTCGGAGCTGGTTGAGAACACTCTCTCCGACCTGGAACAATCGAAGTGCATAAGCGTTGAGGATGAAATGGACACGTTACCGCTCAACTTGGGAATGATTGCAGCTTACTACTACATCAATTACACAACGATAGGTTTGTGATTTCGCACGCAACAATTACGATTTGAAATATCCCTAACAACCATATCCTTTGCAGAACTGTTTTCCCTGTCATTGAACAACAAAACCAAGATCCGAGGACTTTTAGAAATTATATCGTCGGCCGCTGAATACGAAGACATTGTGGTTCGTCATCATGAAGAAAGTATTTTGAGGAATTTGGCTCAGAGACTGCCGAACAAAGTCACTGGAGCGAATGGAGCCCAACCGAAGTAAGTTTTAGCAGAAAGTTCATCTTCCGAATTGTTATAAAACGATTTCCTTCCATAGATTCAACGATCCACACATCAAAACCAATCTACTACTTCAAGCACATTTATCGCGACTGCAACTCGGTCCCGAACTGCAAGGCGACACAGAAATTATTTTAGCCAAAGCAATTCGCCTGATACAGGCCTGCGTCGATGTTCTCTCGTCAAATGGCTGGTTATCACCGGCCGTTGCCGCTATGGAACTGGCACAAATGGTCACACAGGCGATGTGGAGCAAGGATTCATATCTGAAACAATTGCCACATTTCAACGCCGACGTTGTGAAGCGGTGTACCGAAAAGAACATCGAAACCGTCTTCGACATCATGGAATTGGAGGACGAGGATCGATCTCGATTGTTGCAATTGAACGATGCACAGATGGCCGATGTAGCACGATTCTGCAATCGCTATCCGAACATTGAAATGAGCTTCGAAGTGGCGGAAAAGGACCGAATTCATTCAGGATCGACAGTCAATGTCATCGTACATTTGGAACGCGAGGATGAAGTGACCGGACCGGTTATTGCACCGTTATATCCACAGAAACGCGAAGAAGGCTGGTGGGTTGTTGTCGGCGATCCACGAACCAATTCACTCTTGTCGATCAAACGGTTGACGCTGCAGCAAAAGGCTAAAGTGAAGTTGGACTTTGTGGCACCTAGCCCTGGTCATCATGACTACACATTGTACTACATGAGTGACTCGTACCTGGGATGCGATCAGGAGTACAAGTTTTCAATTGATGTGAGTGATTTCCAATCGGATAGCGGCAGTGATTCCGACTAAAATTTGGACTTTTCTGTATAACGTGTAATGCAAACACACAGCACTTGTATTCTGTCAACTAAGATTTTATTAAACTTATGGAAGACGCAAAAACCGTTTCTTATATCGAAATACAATCGTTGGCCTCGTTTATATCATTGGATTCATGTTATGTGGCTCGCTGGACAATGCCAATGAAGTAAGTAGAGTTCGACGCCCCGGATGAACGCCCAAGTTCTCCCAATTTATCCAGGACAAACGAGCTGTTAGATCGCTAGTGTTCCAGTGAGCTCTTTCACATTTGATTTCACCACGTAGGCACTTTTCAACGTAGGTAAGTGGATCGTAGTCGGCTTCCAGGACCTGGAAATAAATAAAATTGCATCTCTGTTATCGACACATACGACAAAAATAAACGATGAGCTACAGGTGCCGCCGTCTTAAATAGAAAAATATTTGTTGAAACTAATGAAGTAATAGATTTTCACAAATAATCTGCTTAACTGATGTAACAGATTCGATAGTACTGGTGGTTGGTAGTGCTTGGCCGTCTGTGAAATGTGAACTTCGTCATTAATGTTCAAATTGATAAATGCCGTCGGCATCACTCGGAAGGAAAATTATAATTTTCTTGAATTCGAAAATCCCGACGGCATTCGCAAGGACTAGGAATTTTACAATCTTCCGTCGGTCAAACGATCGAAAAATCAATTTCATTAATCGGTTCATTTCTTGTCGTGCGTTTTAATAGTTCCACAATTCTACAATCCGCACCAGGAGGCTTTAACCAATTTAATTGGTTTCTCGAGCTCATCGTTCTCGCTATCAGATGATTTCCGTTTAGCGATCAAACATGCAAAATATCCAATAGCATGCGACAACTTACCTCCCGCAATAGTGAGATGTACGCAATAGCCAGACGAAGTGTGTCGATTTTGCTGAGCCTTTTCTCGTACGGAAATGTCGGCACGTGGACTCGAAGCTCATCGAACGCTGAATTTATGCTGCTGAAATTAGATGAAAAACCATTTGTCAGTATTTTTTGTCGATTGAGCATTTCGATCTACAAGAAGAAATTCATCGACGTTCATGCTAATCTGTTGGGAGGGTTTCCATGTGAATTATGAGTGCATTCGTGATTAATTAGTTTATTGTGCTAGTTGGACATTTTTTTTTTAATTTCACTTTATTATTGTCCCTTTTTCTAAGTGTGGAACACAATCAGTAGGAAACTGTAAGAAACAGTTTGCCAAACAACATTATATCAAAAAACGAAAAACATCTTATTTAATTTAGAAAAATTAAATGAATCATTCATAGGTCAATTTTGGATAAATAAAAAACAATAAACAAATCAATAGAAAAATTACAAATCAATTCAAAAAGTAGAAAGGAGAGATACCTACGAACTCATCACAGTCCTTCATCACTTTAATCCTTAGCTTTTCCCTAAAGGATTTAGCATTTCTAATACCACATAATTCATCATCCAAAGCGTTATAATCGGTAAGGGCCTTCAAAATGCTAGGATGGCTAGCAGCCACGAAAATGTCATTTCTACGTCTAGTAGTTCTTCCATGAACAGAATGGCGGGAATTAAAAGCGAAATTATGCTTCGTCGCATTGTTGACCATTTTATGTATTTGAGTTATTCTCTCAACTACGATCAGCTTATCCATTGGTAAGGTAGAGTTACTATACAAGTAAGTCGTAGGAGTATCTCGAGGGAGTCGGTACAATGCCTTCAGACATCCATTCTGAACACGCTGAAGTTGATCTATTTTTGTCTTAAGTCCTTCGTGATGCGATTAAGACATGTGATGCGAAGTGAAAAATTGTTTGTTTGTTCATGTAAAACCTGAGTAAGTATGATTGTGAATTAACTATAAATCCAAATCAGGTATAAAATTCAACATCTCGCTGAATTTAACACAAAGAATTTCTCGCCCGGTGAGGTCTCCTGACCTGATGAACCACTTTTGCTTCCAATGAGAGCTATTTTCTTTTGACAACAAATTTCGATCTATAACTTTTGTCATCATCTGTTATCGATTACTAAAAATGTTAACAAAAATGAAGTAAAAGATTTGATAGATCATCTTGAAAGTAGGTCCAATTTTAAGTAACATATCTTATACGCTTGCTGTCTACTGAAGGTTAAACTTTGTCGGCAAGTGTAAAGGAATCATGTCAAAGTAATGCTTAATAGATATTTACATGTTTCAGCAACGCACTTCTAGCAAAAATGTTTCGTTTGACAGCTGCCAAATAGAGTACTTTTTGTATTTCAACTTTTTTTTACAGTTCCAAAATTTGTTTCAGTCCTCTATTTAGAGGTACTTGCTGTAAGTACGCTGGTTCCACACAAGTAACGAAAAAATCCAGTGCTTTTTCTAAACAACAAAAAAGTTTTGTTTTTGTAATTTGAGTTTGAAAATAAACATTTTATCGATTGACACAATTTCAATCGACGTAAATAACACTCTTTGGGAGTTAGTTCTCTGGAGTCATAAAAAACTCTCTTCGCTAACATCAGCTCCGTGACAAAAAGTAAAATATTTTTTGCCTTTATTGAGGTAGATACATATTCATCGTATGCCTAATTATCACCAAATATTTCAACGTTTGTCTCAACGAAAGTAGTAATTTAACTGAGTTGAAAAGAGAACTATTTTAACACCCAATGGTAGGTCATTTATTGTCATATTTAGTATCGAAAAGTACCACATTTCGGCAACAAATTACAAAAACAAACTTTTGTTGTCGATAGTATGTTACGTCAATGTTTGAAAATATTTGTTGTAACCTGAATGAGCTTTGCGGAACGAGCCGAAGGCGAGTGAAGTAATCACACGAAGTAAAACACGCATTTACAAACAATGACGTAACACATTTTACATGTTTGTGCGCGGTAAGTTCATTTTCACTGTCACAAACAGTGATGTAAAGTACACTTTACCGTGCATAAGCATGTAAAATACAATTTAGATGGTGAAGAAGTAAACAAAATTATGATACCCATTTGGTGCGGACCTCAGCATACGTTTACGTTCTCTAATGTTGGCCTGTTGCCGGTGAATTTTGTAATGAGTTCCGTAAGGATTCGACGAAACACTTTGTGCTGATGTGGATTCGAGACAATCTGTAGGAATTTCAAAGATATTTTGAGCTACATTTCAATATAAATTCTGTATCAAAAAATCCGTAATGACAACGCACCAGCATTTGCGTAGCTGAATATCAGATACCACAATCGGACAGTGTATCATACATTCATTCCACTTACACTTATGAAAACAGGTTCATACTATTCATTTCATGCCACTGTTAAGTGTATTTAAAATGCTGGTGCGTTGGTAATGCACATTGCAATCAACAAATAATAATTTCTCTTCAGTGGGAGCTGCGGGAATGAGCTAAGTAAACTACCTTTTCTACCGTTATTTAAATATTTTTGTAATTTATCATAATAAATCCTCCAACTCTAAGTGAACTGTCGTGGAGCTGAACGTGAAAGGTATTTTATTTGTATGTGGTGCTCTGCTAACATCAAGAAGAATATGTAGTCACAGTTCACGTCACAGTTCACAATAAATGTATCACACTAGAACGAATTTTCAGATATTCTCGTAACGCTTCCCGTAGCGCTGTAACTTTCTAAAATATAAATTCGTCACATTTTCGATTTATCTTCGCATCAAGTTTTATCGATTTCCACATTCTCTAACTAGGTTTTTCTCACGAGCCAAAAAATCTGAACACTTCTAGATGAATTTTTATGATATTTTCGACATATTTTCCATTTTCAGCGTTTTTTTGCTAAAATTTCCTCAAATTTTATCCAATTTCCCAGAGCTCGTCGAGATTCACATTTTGACACATTTTGTATAAGGAAGATGTCACTTTGTGAATTATTGTGAATGACGCGGCGCGAGATTCCTTAACACCCTTTCCAACCCCATGTGTTGAAATTAGACCATTTTTAGATGAAATTTGAGGAAAATTCACATTTCCTTTTTGTACCCTTTTATGCAGCGCAATTGGATCAAACTTCCTCTTTCCTAGAACTCATCGAGACCTTTCCAACGATCATGTTAAAATCGGTAAAAATTTAGAGTTGCGAAACCATCACGCAACCTACCTATGCTATGTCAACTTTTATCCTGCGGTTTTAATCAAGTACTAGGAAATATGATAAAATTTGGTGTAATTTATACCACTCGTTTGGGATAATGAACACTGGAGATTTGTTCTCAGAAAATAAAAAACCTTGAACTAAAGAATGGTGTTCTCTGATAGAGTGAAAATTCGCGCTCTTTTTTCAACTTTCGGACAACTCTCTAAATAGCTTACTGTTACGTGAAATAGAATTATTCCTCACCGTAGAGTCAATGCAGCTATTCTGCGATTAAAACAACTATCTATGCAGTATAAGGGGAAGCGCACATTTAAACAATTTAATCTATGACACCCGTCTTTTTATAGTATTTGTATAGTAATACTCAGTAATACTCATTGAAAATACGAAAATAGTAGAAGAGAAAGCGAACAGTCTGAAAGTTTTAGCTCTATGCTAAGAAAATCAAATTATCAGACGAATTTATTGTAATCTTTCACAGAAAGTACGCATAATCAGTAGTTTTACTATCGAAACCTAAATCGGATCTACTACTTCAGTTAATCTAAGTATTTTCAAGTGACTGTGAATCTTTTACTGCGATTGTTTTGAACACGCTTATTAGGCGTTATTAGACAGAGCTTGTCGTTTATTCCTGATGAAGTTGTTGCCGATAGCAAATGACTCAGATGACTCCTTACTGTTATGTATTGGGTCAAACTGCCCAAACGCCATTTCATTCTTAGTAGCAGTAATAAACGAATCGTCAAGTATAACACATTCGTCTTGCGTATTATTCATATATATGTTATGGAGGACATAACACTCATCAGTTTCTTACACACACAAAAACCACAAATCGACAAACCTGAATGATGCAAATACTGATGTTGAATTTGTCTCAAATTGTTCGGATTCAATCCATTATTTGGATTGCCTAAGTGTTGATTATGACCACCCTGTACATAGAGACAGGACGGTAAGTCGTTGACCAAGTCTTCATCGAATGCGTGAAAGTTGATTGAACTGTTGAAGAAAATAGAAAGGTGTCAGATCAGTTTGAGAAAAACAAATTGTTTCGATAAAATAAAAATCCGAATGTGTGTCAATTTCATTACACAAAACATTTAGAAAGGACGTGGTGTGAGACCGCTGCTTCTCGTTTTCCCATAAAAACTTAAACTTGTCCTTCCATACAAACGACTCGATTTGAAAATATTCGCTTGGTCTTTTACAAACGGCTAGTCGACGTGTAATTGTTTAATCGGTTAGTTCGTCTGTTACCTTGAAATCTATTTCAATAGTTTTTAGCAAAAACTCATTTTGGTAGCCCGAGCTGATCAGACGACAAGATAATGAGCCGTTTCCAGAAAGAACACAATCAGGTGGTCTTCATTATTCTTACAATTTCCCGATTCTCCGTTCGAATCAAATGGCGAATTCCTTGACCTGTCCCGTGATGAACAAAATTTCGTTTTGAAATAGTTGAACTGTTTTCTTAGAACAACGTTCCAGAAACTTTATCTCATCTACTTAACGGATCGATTTCAAAATAATTCATGATGTTCTAAGATGATGTTCCAGCTATTTTGGTTCGAAATATTGTTAGTCACGGGAAAGGTCATCAGTTGATTCAAATAGAGAACGTACATCTAGTAAATCCATTCGAATGTTTAACCGTTTACGTACAGCGAGGAAGTCGCCAATTAATTATTGGATCTATTACTTCCCTTGATCAAAGTAGAAAATTGATACAAGGCTCACTTCATTAGTTTCAACATAAATTTTACTTTTAAAAGATCGCAATATCCAGAGCTTATTTTTGTTGTCGTTGATGATAGCAGTTCACAACGATAACTGAACATTGTAACAGTGGACAGTTTACAATTTTAAAACATCCACGAAGGTACAGGAAAAATTAGCAATTAGCAAAATTGGCTTAAAAACTGTGTTTCTAACAAACTATCGTACAATTATTGTGCAAATATTTCATCAACTCTATCAACAATACGATCTAATTTATTGAAGGAAATACAATTGAAATTACTTGATTGGCGGAGAGGATGATGAGTCCGGTAACTGATTTTTGTTCACTTTATCCATGTTTTATCAATTATTTTTAATTTCACTTTAGAGCACAAACACTTTTCCTAAGTTCCTAAGTTTAACGTTCAACACAACCTTCGCACAGAAAGTACAAATTGAAAGTGAATATCCCATCCAAATAATTTTCCAACGGATTGAACGGAAACATTCAACCCTCCATTTTCCATTTTATCCGTACGTATACGTTCGTCTGAATTCAACTTTTCCTATTGGTTGCCATGTACCATGTTTTGATGCGGGGCGTGTCTTATCGATTTGAATTTGTTCGTCAAGAGGATATAATATAATGATTAACAGCTTGGTTAGGTCATAATGCAGGGTTTGTCTTTCTCTTTACAACAAGAAATCGTTCTTCCCTTTAATATATTATGAGCATTTAAGATTTGTAGCCTTTGTGCGCTTTGTACTTGTCAGCAGTAATGTATTGCACGTTACTAACGATATTTTTTCCTATCTCACATCACTGAACAAAGAAAAAATTATTAAAAGCATACCATAACGATAACTCGGGTGCCTATTTATAGATTTTATTCTAAAAGATAAAAACGGAAAAACATAAATGAGATGATGTCTATTACCTTTCAGCTTGCACAAAAACGACAAGCACAGCTGGGATAGTTAACGAATCTGTTAATTAGTTTTGTCTAAGCATTGTGGACAGCCTGAAATGAGATCGTTCACTAAAACATTGCTTGAACATGCATTTTCCTATCCTTCATCTTCAATTCTTCATCTTCAGCTCCATACTTAAGTTTGTCGTTCTTGTGGAAATCATTTAAAAACTATCAGCTTGTATTCTGTGGTTTTCCTACATTTTCACCATTTACAGACATATCATAAGATGAGCAAAATTTTACTGAATCTTTTACTTCTTTTGATAAAAATTTCTAAATTGTGTTGCTACAGTTTCAACCTCATTAACCAGGAGAAGGCATGCTTTGTCTATCAAGTACGTCGGTTGAAACATTTTCATAGTAATTTTGGTAGAGAAGAGAATAGAGAAAACATGCCATAATTATCCGGCAGAGTCTGCCACTTCTGTCGATAACAGATGAGTTACACTAGACTCCATTTACAAAAGAGTGCAGTCATAGTGTGGTTCAAATGCGTTTCCTGATTTAAATGAATTCCTTCATTTCTAAATTCAGGAGGAAATCATCCTATCAACACTGAATTGACAAGCTTCAAATTTGGAGGCTCTACTCTAGCTATACATAGCGACGCGAAGGAGACTAATTTTTATGTTTGACTGTTACTGCAGCTACTCAAAGCAGTGCCAAAGAGTCCTAAACCTAACTAAAATGTTGTTTTTCTGTATACGCGAGAGTGTATTGGTGAGCTATGATATGAATTGGTCGGTAGGGGAAGTAAACGGTCGAGGAGGAAAGTAATGGTTGGGAAGGAATGCACCAACACACTCTCACTATTACAGAAAAATATCTTTCAATACCCCAATACACACTCGATGTGTATTGGGGTATGTTGAAATATACAATTGTTATAATGTCAAACTTGACAGATGAACAAAAGAAAAATTTGAATGAGGTCTCCTTTGCGTCGCTATGCGTAGCTAGAGTAACAGTTATAACAAAAGTTATGTATTGTTATGTGTTGCTAAAGTTAGTGATAAGAGCTACCTCTCCGAATATTGTTTGTATTATTACATGTTAACAAGTCATCTATTTCAACAAAATAGAGAGACTGTTGATCAAGCGTATAAATTTTCTCGTTGGAAGCATCCAAAACTTTGTTTCTGTCACCGGGAAAAATAATAAATTCCTACTCGTGCCAACTACAGGTCAGGAAAAAACGACGATCTCTGCTGTCTTACTCGACAGAGTAAAGGTTTATTTTACTCTGCCGTGGGTCTTACGTAGAAAAAGTCATGTTCAAAAAAATGAAGTAAAAGATTTTTAAATCTCTTCAAAATACTTAGATCAAATGAAGTCATAAATCGGGGTAGGGTAATCTCGCACACCACACAAATTCATGGTGTGCGAGATTCACCTCTAAGTGGTGAATCTCGCACAGTCATGACTTTTCGTTACATGTCGTAAAAGGACGCATACTATGATCGCGTGTGCGAGATTCCCCGACACCCATAAATCCTATAGTACACGCTTCGGGAACGATGGAATAGTGGACTAGCGATTAGCGACTGATTTAACATCAATTCTATATAGAAGGTGTAAATTATAGAAATTTTTATTAATTCTACCTCCCAGAATAACAATTTTCAGAACGCTTCATAGTGGTCAAAATAAGGATTTTCGCATCGCTAGCATGAAAAATAGTTGTTTCTTGTCCCCGTCGATAACTTATGTCATGTCATGGCCGTCCGTTAAGGGTTGCAATTCATGAATCTACTCGTAATGATAACAATTTTGAAATCATTACCATTTTCTCACCGAAAATATGTCCCATAAGTTGTTATGTTCAAGTGAACGAACAATATTGTTCGCGGCATATAATTTGTATACGGCCAATTAATCAATATCTAATTTTCCACACTACTTATTTCCCGAACGCCCTTAGTTACTTCCCGTCCAAACCATCTATATTTGCGCTTTATTTTCAGTGATTTATTTTTTCGGATAAAAACAGGCCACAACCAACCATTCATGACATTGTGTACGCGTGTCTGGTGCCGTGTGCCAGTGCACACAACATAAATATGTACATACACGAGAGAGAGCGTGGAATCATCATTGGCAAATTTATTCAATTGAAGTTTACAATTTGTTTGTATATTTAACCGCGTGTTAATACGGTTATAGTTTTCGGCGTAAAGGGGATTTTTGATGTTACAGAGGAACGTACGCACTCATGGTTTAAGTGGAACATATTTATTCTCAAGTAATAAATATTTGAATTTCGATTTAATCGGAACAATTGAGTTTTAGATACACTTATGTCGGAGAAAAAAATCATTATTATCTACAGCTTAAGCAGCGTATGTAGGTTCACTGCAATTTTGTTTGATGGTTTACTGGTTATTACGTGATCACTCTTTTAATTTTCAATCATTCACAGCCGTTGAGTGTATCTACAGTTTTATTATCGAATCTATTCCTTCATCTGACAAGACGCGTAGTTTGACACCAATATGAGGTCATTGGCATAACGTCTCGGAGAGATATAACCAAAAAGTGTTTGTTTGTATTCGACTTTCCAAGATATTTTCAATAAATCTCAAATGATTTCTGTAAACTTGTTTCACTGTAGAAACGAACGCTATAATTCCGCAATTGCACCAAATGACACGAAATTAATTTTTTAGAAGATTTTTGGTTCATTCTGCTTCGAAGTAAGGTGAAATCACCTCGACACAAACGTTGCCAAAATAAAAATTTTCATATGAAAACTGAAGATCGGTGTCATTTGAAATCTACAGCATATGACTTCACGAGAAAAATAACTTTGCCTCGATCAGGTTAGTTGGGTGAGGGAAGTAGGTCATCCTCGAATTTTCACTCGTCGAGGTTATCTCGAAAAATTTTGTTACCATTTTTTAAAACGATTTTGAGCCAAAGCAACATTTTCTGTGGGGCAACAAGCACCAATTTCAAAAAAAAAAAATCTGGCTATTAATGACCACCGAAAAAAATCACTTTTATAGACACATCTCCCAGAAATTTTGGGCTACCAACCTCATGTTGGGCGTCTTGACCATAGCTTTCAGGAAAAAAAAAGTTTACAGAAATCAGTTTACATTTGGTGAAAATATTTCGAAAAGTAACGCAACTAACCGACGACTTCTTCGAACACACAAGTCACACTTCGCAGGCTTTAAATTATCAATTCTTGTTGGCATGAAAGCACTACGTCTTCTGGGTATTAGAAAATTTATAGACTGATTTGTTACCGCAAAACATAGCCAACGCAGCTCACTTTATGCCTCAGAAATGACGAAATTTGTAACGCAACTAAAACTGGAGTTACCCATATAGCAAAAAGCATGTTCAAAACAAATGAAGTAAAAGATTTCTGAAATCAATTTCTGAAAATTTTCGATCAAATGAAGTAATAGATCAGATAGTAAAGCTATTAATATGCGTGCCGTCTTTGACAGGTCAATTACTTTTTCATTGACGGGAAGGCTTGGAATCGAGTCTCGAAAAAAAGTCCGTGTCGAATACAAATTTGGACTCGGGTAATTCCACATCAAGAATGACTTATGCTGACAGCCAACGCACTTCAAGCATGAGTAGTACTCTAAATAGAAGTACTGAAACTGGCCAGTGTATCGAACAAATTTTGGCACTGTAAAAAATGTGGAAACTTTTTTCATACAAAATAGTACTCTTTGTCGGCAGCTGTCATTAAAAATAATTTAGCTTGAAGTGGAATGATAATAAACGTTATTTTCAAAAAAAAAGTGTCAAGTGACTTCCATTGCAAGACTAATGAATCATTATACGCTCACAGGTTACCTTTTCTGTGACTTGATATGAGTTACAATCCTGGTTGTTCATTCTTCTTGGTAACGCTAATAAAAACTGAAAAATCCTCAAAGTGTATCCACTGAACCCAGTAAAGACTGTATACACTTTTCCGTACCTTTGAGTTTGTCGTAAAAAATCAAAAGCGCTCACTCATGAAGTAAAAAAACATGATAGTAAGCCTTATTAGAACAACCAGCATACCATAGGACTAGTTATCAAATATATTTACTTGATTCAACACTCCAGACTATGCAAATTGCAATACAAATTTTCATTTGTTTTAACATTCGATAAAAAGACCTCTATAGAACTCATTACTACTTAGGGGTGCCCTGTCGATAACATAGTTGATGAAATCGTAAAAGGGTAATAATGGTTTTTATTAGAGACGACTGCACTTTATCACAACCATTTATTTATCGAAGATCTTGTTCAAACTGCCACTTAAGTTTAGTTCCTGCATCATTGGTAGGCTTGTAATTTATGAGAAGAAATCAGATCATATAGAAGAACCGTGTCAGCATCGTTGGCACACATCGTCATCATTGCGCGAAAATGTATTCCCGTCGTTGTATAAACAACGTTACACACAAAAAAATATGTTTCGGATGTTTAGAACGATAATAACATATCGACCCTCAAATTAGCAATGTCAATAACATACAATTTTTTCTGGTCCCGATGCATTCTCCATCCCAACTTGTGTGAAGGGGAAATATTTAACATGGCACACGACCTCTTATGTCACGTGCTCGCTGACAACCTTTACAATTGCTTCAGGCGAGAAAATTGAATTTGTGTGATGTTGTGATATTGTTTTAAATGGGATTAACTTCAATCGCACCGATTCCTCTCGGCATATTGTGCGTAAATGTAAATGTTTGGCGATTCAATTTATTCATTATTGAGATAAATTGAAATGAAAACAAATCAATGAACGATTAGACAGCAGTAAAAAATATGATTTTGATTGTAAGTCAATACTGCTAAGCTTATGCGGCTGTCGTTCTTATGAAAATATTGAAGCGATAGCGATATCATACATAAGGTGGTACTTGGAACAAATGAAGTAACAGATTTATGTCTGTAGCTCATCCGCAGATTCAATAGGGTTAGGCTGGTATAATTCGACAATTATTAGTTGGGAAAATATATTCCTGCAACGGAATTTCTCTGTTTACCAAGAGAAATTTTCATTTTACAAAGTTTTTGGAACACATAACCGTTATCACCTCAATTTCGACCAATATCAGGAAAATATAGCGGTAATTCCATTAAATAAAATGGTCAACGTTTAGATGGGTGCAAGAATGCAAGAATATTGATTAGTTAAGATGTTACATTTAAAAAAACAATTTTGTTTATATAGTGTCGAAATATCGCGACATTGTCGCTAATTTCCGACACAAACAAAACGTTGTTCCTAACTTATGCTAAGAGGCATTTTTTAGCGAACGAGAGGTTCCCAGCACGAGCCGCAGGCGATACTATTAAAGTTAGGTTCAATTGAAACATTGAGATTTTCAGTTACAAAATGGTTTTGAATGTCAATGTGCAAAGCACCTAGCAGGGTAATAGAGATTTTTACACGTCAAATAGAATAGTATTTTGATACCAATAATACCATTAGCAGCCTTAATGGTAATTTTGCAATGACATTATGAAAAAAAAGGCATGGAAATATTCGCATACTTCGATTAAAGTACCACTTTATTTTTTTCTATTACCCTGCTAGGTGCTTTGCAATGTCAGAAAAACTTTAGTAGTTTTCACTGTATTAGCCTTTCACAGACTGCAAACATACAGTTTGTCTGGATCTATTCCTTCATTTGATCTAACAATTCTCAAGAGATTGATTTCAAATCTATTACTTCATTTTTTCAGAAATGTTCTTTGCTCTCTTTGCTTCATAATACCGCATTCGACAGAGCTTGTCGTTTATTCATGAACTTCGATAATTTCTTCTGGTCTTCATTTTTTTCTGTTCCAATGAGACTCTAATGAGTAGAATAGTAGATTACTATGCTATTTTACCTTACGAGGTCGGTAAAGGCTTTGCCCTAGGACAACAAGGGCCTTTTCACTTTCCTAGTAAGGTAAAAGCCTCGACCGCTTTGTCATACGTGCATATTCTTTTTTATCGCATAAGCGAAAACGAGACAACAAGATATGCGAATGACACTTTGACAATTTACAGGAGTAATGTTTGTTTATATATCCTAGGTGAATAATGTTTTCGGGGAATCACACCGCGTATGCTATAATATATATTATGCACCTGTTGCCAAGATTGGTATTTTGACGTGTAGGACATTATTGCCCTAGCCGAAGGCGAGCGCCATAATGCCTACTCGTCAAAATAACAGTCTGGCAATAGGTTCTAGACAGATAAAAACAGTTATTAGACTACTAACAAGTCTGAAGTAGAAAAAAATCGTTAGAGACCAGAATGTGCGAAAGTCCTACAACTCGAAAATGTAACTGCAGTAATGCTACTTTCGATTCTTTACCCATCACACACTCCTACTGCATGTTTTTTACATTTTGTATCTGTGAGTTCATCTTTATTCACATCAATGATTTTCATTCTCAATGGCTATTGACATGAACTATCGAGACAGAGGTACTGTTTCGGCATCAGTTATTTACGACGGCCTTGGAGTTCAGTTTATTCGGTTAAATCCCTTTACAAGTCTGCAGTCTTAGCTATCAAACTGAGCTTGTTATTAGTGGATCGATTTTTTTATTTATCAAGTTTCTGTCCAGAAAGAAACTAGGTCTCACAAGAATCAAGAATCGAAAAAAAAATTTTTTGTAAATTTGTTTTTTCCACTTTCAATTTTATCCATTTTTTTCAGATATTTTGTGGTTGTATCACCTTAATTCAACTAACTGTTCCACAGAACATGATAACAATATAATTTAAATGAATGGGATTTGAAAAATATATTTCTTTGACGACCAAAATTTCGCCGACGTCGAAAAATTTCGTTTCGAACTTTGAAATTCAGATTTCGACGGATAATCGTTGAAGCCTAATTGATCACTGGGCCCCACCTTTTGGGTGGGTCAGGTCCCTTGACTGACTGATTGCAATTATTATAAAAATATGATACAACTGCTGGGCCTCGATTCTTATGCGATTCAAAGACTTGCAGCTTTGATCTGCACTCTGGACCTCGATTCTCATAAATTCGTAACTCTAAAAATTATTACCTTGACAGTTGCCTGTTTAAAATCCCACAATAACTGCCCTGACTTGATTTCTTATAAATTACGCATTTTTATTTTATTCAAAGCAAAATTTCCGAACTATGTCTTCATTTTCAAACGAACTAAAATATTTTTTTTCCTGAGGAATTTAATTCTACGTCGAATACAAAAATGTTTTTTGAAATCCGTTGAGGATTATACAAATTATCGTGTTATCAAGGAAGGGGCCAAGTGTGGCAAACATTTTCATGTATTTAAGTTTTTCGGTCATACATTCATGCATTTTCAATCATATTAGTGAACATTGTGTGACAAACATTTTAGACTGTTTATCATCCGTAAGACCCATGACTTTCAGTCCAGGGAAAAAGTACTTTGAATTGAAGTACTGATTTTAGTTCTTCAATACACACTACACAAAATATCGCGGCGTGTTGGTGTGTATGAATATACAGCGGAATATGGAGCCTCAAGCCTAAATCGTCTCGTTAGTCTCATTTCTAACACACCGATTCTTTTGAAGACTTCAGTAGACCTGTTCAAAAATGTAACGTAGAAATCTGTTACACAGAGCTATCAGAAAGTCAGAGCTTATTATTGGGAATTTTAATTCTGAAAGATTCTCATTAATAAGCGCTGCAATCGACAAAATTCCCAGAAAATGTGCAAAAGTGGGAATTTTCAAGCGGCCATAGATAGAATTACCAGAATAGATAAATGTACAAAAAATTGGATTTTTTTTTCACCATAGCGTCAAGCACACAGACGTCAATCACATGACCAGCATTATTATCGGGTCTATTACTTCCATCGATCAAAGTATTTTCAATCGGTTGATTTCAAATCTTGTACTTCAATTTTTTTAACATGTATTTTACCATATAAAGGACCATATTACCCATAGCTTGTCATTATTTGTGTTGTCGTTTTCGATAACAGATAAACAGCCGTATGTGACAGGTTAAAGAAAAATTCTTCATACAAAGTCTGAAGAACTTTTCGATCCGGCCCTGAACATGTTGACCTGAAACGACTAGAATTGCCTGTCTGTACTGCACACTTTTAGTCGTTTCCACTTTTTACCACAAACCAAATGCCTAATCGATATTGAATATATATCGGATATTCTAAACAAAGAAGCGGATGGGAAAGGATGGCAAAACAAATGTTGCAAGGGAATCACCGATGGGGTAAGCGAAGAACAAAATATTTCTGACAACAAGGTTTTGAATGTTCAAATACCAAGCAACCCTTTCACCAACCTCGTAAGGGATCAATTTCCATCAGCCATACATTTTTCGGTTGCAATACGAACAGGTGTGACGCATTCGATTGCAAAATCGAAATGTGCGGGTGTACTGACTGAAAATTCAAACTGAAAGACTTACCCCACAAAAAATTGCTTTGAAAGACTGGATATCATTCACTGTGTGTACGTCCATTCAAACAATGCTTCTGTTTTCATCGACTATCATTTATTGTGTAACTTAATGTTAATAGCATACATAAATGCCTTCCATCCTCCTCCTCCTCCTCTCATTCATTTTTATAAAAATAATCGTAAAGTTTCTATTTCTCGCGGTTTTTCAATTTTCATTTCATTATTTTCGAACAACATCACATGTAAATGCGCCTCAAGTCACTGGGTGATGTTATCATATTACACTGCGGACACAATTTCCTCGCTCCGAGAGTTTGCAGCCAGCATTTTTCACAGTATGTATGCCAACAACAAATTGACACCACCGGGTCCACGTACGAATCCATACAAATGAGACACTTGCACGACTTATTGTTTTTCAGCGTTTCATATTCGCGAATTTTCTCTTTCAACGATTCGATGATTTGATGGTGACCGGTCTTCGGACCACTACTACTGCATTCAATCGCACCGCTCGATGATGATTCACCGGCTATGTCGGCCCTGGCATCTGTCGATTCGGCCGAATTGCCGTTCATTTCGTCATCATCATCATCGTCATTTTCATCTACATTTCGAGATGACGACCCCTGTTGGTCGGGTCGGATCAGGTCTTCGCCCACCACCAATTGTCGCAGATACAGATTTTCATTATTTTCCTTATTGGTTGTAGCGGCCGGAACGATGACATCACGTTCGGAATACTGTGACTGTCCATAAATCTGTGTATCATCACCGTCCACATTCAAGTCTTCATCCTCGTCGGCATTGGTTGAATTGACAAGCGATGTTCCCAGACCTGAATGATAGAATGGAAACAAAAATTGTGAGCTTGTCGAGCAACAAGTCGAGCCTGTTGGAAAGAGGTCATTGAACCAGATGGTTCCCGTAACGAGAGGAAAACTTTCCAACTTTTGACGACGGTAACAAAAAATCAATAAAAATCACCTGCTCCCGAATAGCCGCCTTCCAGCATGCTCGATGCTCTGATCCGAGTTTGACCAGCCCATTCATATTCATCATACGATTCAGCTTCCACATCAATACTTTCATCGTCGCTGCCAGTCCCATTGTTACTGCCTTCGTTGCGTCGCAAGCAGATTTCGACGTGAACGTTTATGTCGTCAGCAGTGGTTTCGTTACAAACGGGACAATGGATACCATCTGCATCCGCCTTTCTCTTGCGTGTCTTTACCTAAAGACACAATTGGAAATTGACAGTTGAATTGATGGACATCACACCATCGTATCATCGCATTACCTTCAGTCTAGCTTGTCTGTTGTTTTTTATCTTTTGATATGTGCTCCAGCATTCCTTCGGATCGGTCGGTTCCGAATTGTTTGCCGCCGTCGAACAGCTCGGCGTGTCTTTGTTGTTGTTTGGTATTTTCTTGCTACGATTGCCCGTGTTATGAATCTTCTGCAGCCGTTCGATTTCCAACGAAATGTGATATTCCATCTCGTTGGGACGCACTGTAATGCTACAAACTGGACATCGAATTGGTTCGGATTGCTTTTTACGTTGCCGTACACCCTTTATTTCATCTGGCAGGTGGTCCATGTTGCTTTGCAATTGCTTCACGCAAACGATTTATAAACAAAACAAACATCGAACCGAAATCACTTTCGGATAGAGTGGTAAACAATCAACGATCATCAAAATGGGCAATATTTCTTTCCGGAAAACGAATATTAAATGTGACCGGTGATCATATCTAGTTTGAAAATGAGGAGCAATTTTGGTCGAGAAAATTCATTTTCGTGCACAAAATTCGGTTTTGTTTCAAAATATTTCTTTTTTTCAAATGTCGTTCGGTCAAGTCAAAACTGCTGCATAACCTCAATGTTGATATTTTTGTTTGGAATTTGACATAAACTCAAATGCGGAGTGACGTTGGTCACAAACGGGGTCAGTGTTGTCGAATAATTTTTGTTTGAAATGTCCCAGTGCATTTTAGTGTCTCACACTCATCACATCCACGGCTCTGAAAGAAAATAGGCTAAAAGACAGTTAAGACACATCCCACAATTTTCCAGCTCCTATATCGACTTAAAAGAAAATTTCTGTGTACTAAAAATGTATGGGAAATTTCCACTGAACCGTTGAAGTTTGGGTGCCTTTGTAAGAGTCTTGAAGAACGCAAAGGTAGGTGACACCAAAACAGAGGCGCCGACTACGGTATTGCCGCAAGGCTCGAGCAACACTATGACCAAATTCGTCGAGGCTGAGCAACACTATGACTCGACAGTCGACGACACAATAAAATCATTTTTACATCAAAAATGGTTTAAACTGTAGAAGAAAACGAGTCAAGAGAACGAGAAACGTAAGTAAAAAATTCTCGCTGCACGGTATTTCATTTATGACCAATTCCAGCCTAACCTTCACTACATTCTCGGAATTCTACATAATTTAAAAGAAATCCTTCGGTTTGAGTTTTGCAGAGTTCTGAGAATTTAATGAGGAGAACGCTGAAACAAACCTTATAAAACCTGTCAGTATTTTTCAATGACGCTTTTTAGTTTGACTTTGTGGAGCGGATATTTTGAGCATTCTGAGCAACAATGGAACTTACTTTTTTTAATAAATGTTTCACTGAAACGAAGCGTAAATGAATGACATTTATCAAACTGAATCAAATTTATTTTACGGGACAATAACAAAAAGTTCATTTTCGTGTATTCACACGATAACTCGACTAACTACTTTTTATCGCTGTTCTAGTTTTGTAATAGGATTATAACATAAGTAAATTAAGTGAGTCATTACATGACAATTGAATGTGTTCGTGAGTGTGAATGTTTATTTACGAGATCGTTAGCGAAGTTTTTCAGTGTCAGTCTAGAAACAAACCTTATCTTCATTCGAATTTTCGACATCATTTGATCTTTTTAGCGGCGCAATAAAAAAAAATCGCTCGCTACGCTCGCAATTATCTATCATTTTTTGTAAAGCTTATGGCTCTTATAAAGGACTCTTGCCCAATGTTCACGGCTGTTATCGATAAGTAAATTTTACAATAATCTCAATTAAAACATCAATTTTGGATTATACAAAAATAGTTATTTTTCTACCAAGGTAGAGGCTTCGCCTCGGATCGACAATCGACATCTAGTGCAAGAAAATACCAGCATACCTACCGTGGTAGAAACAACGTTTTTTTCAATCCGGCCATAATCACACCTTTCCAAAGGACGTAAAGAGAACCGATGTGTTGTTACAACTGTTGTTATGATAGGTCGTCACATGTGTTGTTACGATGAGCTGTTTTATATACGCATCAACAATACGATCGGTTCGTGTATATGTCTCTGTAGCCGAATGGTTATATGCGCTGCTTTGTAATCAGAATGCTTCGGAGTCGAGGGTTCAAATTCTGGGCTTAGCAAGATTTTTATTTATAAAAAAAATGACCAAAAGCGTGCGAGAAAACTACAAATGCGTGCGAGAAAAAAGTTTTCTCGCACTCTAATGAACCGTATCGAAGACAGCAGTGAAAAAAAATAGCATTCATATGACACCACAAACATGCATGGAAAGGTGTGAATAAGGGAGGTACAAAAAGATTTTTTTTCCATTTTTTTTACATTTTCTTGAAGAATTCGGAAAATAAAAGGACCCGTGTTTTTGTCTTTCTTGATTCGAGCAATAGTACCCTGTATAGGGCACTTTATACTTCCCATGTAAATGACGATTACAACAACAATTTGTATGGCGGGTGTGATCGGGTGTGAAAATTTTTTCAACTTCAACCAGTGATAATTTTTCGAATTTTGATTTTTTCGAGAAAAGAAAAAACACGGGTCTCTTTATTTTCCGAGTTCTTCAAGAAAATCAACTAAAAAGTATATGCGGTACCTCCCTTATTATGGCCTGGGATAGCAAAAACGAATTTTTTGCGCAACACTATTCGAAAAATGAAGTCGGCGCCTCTGCACCAAAATTTGAACGGATCAGATCAGTGGATTTTTTCAATAAAGGAACCACTAGAACATTACGATAATACGTCGTCATCTCGTTCCGAACTTCGATCACATCGATATCATCTCAAGTAAAAGTCCAATGTTGCTACAGGTCATATAGAGTTATAATAAAAGCACAGAATTGGAGCTTATATTTTTGAAGCTTCGCGTCTTTATATTCTCTCAATCTTCTCTAAATTTCCAATGAAATAGCAGTATGAGCATAGAATTTAAACTCTAAGAAAAGTCTTCATACGATAAACCAAGATATGTTGTTAACTGGCAGTTAATGGTCGCATACATCGTAAATGTGTAAGACGTCATGAACTGGCCTTAAAAATTATAGTGTCTTTCATGATCAAATGCATGACATGTCGAGACGATATGTATACATCTAATCTTGAATTTCACTATAGTTTGACGCGAGCCGACAACTCATTGTTATACATGACAGATATTTGAAGTTTATAATGTCACACACAGAAACTTACGAACTTTTACGATCATATACACGAAGAGATTCTTTGACAAAACGTGTTTACAAATCGCTCATGTATCGGTATCAAAATCTGCGCTTTTCGTCACATAGTAATCCCAAATTGACTTTAAATTAATTTGTTTGTTCAATTTTATTGTGATTTATTTGTTGGTTAAAATATGATTTCCACATCTAAACGTCCATGTAAAAGCTGTTGCAATGATTGCATTCGTCTGATAAAGAAACCGAAAAGTGAGGACATATGCTCATCTGAAAGTTTTACATTTCTACGAAAATCTTCCATATAATTTCAGTGGCCTTGTATCTAGACGATTATACACCGGTTCGTACAATTGAAGTCTTAAACATCGGGGACAATGTGAGATAAATTATTATTTTCTGGTATTTTTACGATATTTACAGAATACGAATATTTTAGATCTCTGTCGAATATCTCCGTGGGTATTTTGAATTTGCAGTTGGAATGGGACAGGTGACTGACGTCACCATTGCTAGTCGAGATTCTGAGTGCAACAAAATAATTCGCGTTGCTTACGTGACTTTTCTTCTACCGGAATACGCTGCTATGTAAGTGTTGCGTATGAAGGGCAATTTTATTTTTCAATGAAATTTGTCACTTGATCGTTACGGACCAGCCAATTCACGCCGTAAGTGCGTCGTTTTCATACAAGGATGCGTTGAAATTTATTTTTCGGTTAATTTCTACTTTGA
The DNA here is from genome assembly GCF_014529535.1 of Bradysia coprophila. Taxonomy (NCBI): domain Eukaryota; kingdom Metazoa; phylum Arthropoda; class Insecta; order Diptera; family Sciaridae; genus Bradysia; species Bradysia coprophila. The sequence continues at coordinate 6,612,492 of NW_023503493.1, read as the reverse complement.
CTCACTTGAAATTCAAATTTTTGGCATACTTACGGCGTGAGTTGAAATTGTAAACGGAGTGGTAAGACCGGAGAAATGGTATCTAGATGGCGCGCGCCGGGTGAATATTAGTTTAGGTATGTTACAGCCGTGACGTTTGGAAAAATAATGTTGTTGGAACTACCGACGCTGTAAACATTGGGGAGGTCACGCAGGTGACACACGACGCTTCATACAAAAAATTCACCATGCCATACAAATTCTATTTTGGTGATTTTATTCAAGGTTCTGAAAGTACAGGTTAAGACAGCCACGAAAGCGGGTGACACCGAAATGGATAAACGCACACAGTACAGATTGTGTGTGAAATCCAAACTTGAAGAAAATGTTTTTTTAGGAAAATTCGCAATTTTGTTTTCGTTAAGTTGCCTTTGTCATATAAACTTCGTAGCCGCTGACGCAATTTGTGTGTCACCGCCTTCGTGATCAACTAAGAGTTGTCTTAAACTGTTCTTTCAGAACCTTGATTCTATTTGTATGGAAAAGATTTGCTCCCGAAGTACATAAACAGAGAAAGTAGCGCGGATCAGATCCGCGTACGACGTACAGTTTCTATATAATGAAACTCTTCGTAGTGGAGAATGAAATTTGTAAAATTTTACATGTAAAAAATCAATCTCACCACAGAAACTCTGCGTAGCCACGCACCTAATAAAATGTCGATCTGCGTGACCTCCCCAACGTTTACAGGAAACAACGTCGTTTAGTATTGACTTTTGGCAGTGGAGTACGCAATTTTTCTGATCTGCTGAGAGCTTGCATTAGCTTCAGTGTTTTAATACTTTAAGAATTATGCGCTGAAATTCAAGGCTGTAAACTTTAGTGAGTCTTAAAGTATACAGACCTGCTTAAATTTTACTTTTTCTGCTTTTTTGTTGCTGTTATATCGGATTCTCTTACAAACCTATCTCTCAAAATTGTCTCTATAAAAAATGTCTAACTTCAACAAAATTTCGTATATGACTGTTATTTCAGGTTTCTTGGTAGCCAAAATTTGCCATTCACAGCATTCACAGTTCAACAAGCTGACACGGCTTATCAACCTAAACTCGATCCTACTGTTTTGAAACTTGAGGATCTTAATGATCACTGCCTATTGCATATTGCGTCATACTTGCTTCCAATGGACACAGTCAACTTAAGTCAGACCTGCAAACGACTGAAATCGATCGATGCACTCATGTTCCGAAAGTATCGAGACTTTTCGTGCGACAATAATGGATCAGAAGAGGATATTCCAGCTATACTGCAAGCGATATCACCATATATTAAATGCATTCATTGGCGATCTATATATCCTGTACAATTAGAATGCTTCCCGAAATATTGTGGTAATGTCAAGAAATTGACATTGCAGTATCCGCTTCTTACCAACGATGATATCATAGGTACAACATATTTCAAAAACATCGAGTCATTCGAACTTAGTTCCGAATTCTTGGGTGATGTTGGTATGACGACACTAGTCACATCAATGAATCTAAAAACACTTAAATTGCGGCGCTGTAGAGGAATTGTAGGATCATTTTTCGATCAATGGACGGATTGTCGATTAAAAATTCTGGAAATCGATTATTCTCCTGCTATTCGCAGCAGATTCTTGGACACATGTAACACCGGTCGATTCAATACCTTGGTTGAGTTGATCCTTGACTGCGAAGCGTTGACTGCTGAAAAATTTGATTTGTTGCAATCACTTAAAAACGTTCGCAGTTTAACATTGAAAAATGTTGATAATCAATTGGCCAAACACGTGTACTCTTCACTACATACGCACCTACCTAGACTTGTTACCCTTGTACTGTTTACGGGGCCAAATGTGGAAGCAAAATTAAAATCAATTTTGAATATGATGACTTCGCTGCTGGATTTGACTCACTTTTCACATTCATTGATGTGTTGGGAACTATTTCATATGATTCGTGAATTTCGCGAGCGTGCAAAACAGACTCCTATTGAGATTGGAATTACAAAAAGACTGTTGGAGGATCCGAAAAAGGTATTTTTTTTTGTTTTGTTACGATTTTACATTTAACAATGAAATTGATGAAGAAATGAATTGAAAAATGACAATCTATTGATTTCAGATGAAATTTGCTACTGCTGCTGCCAAACATATCATTAAATTGACACGAAATGTACTAAAAATATAATAGAATTATACGAAAATATATTACGATTGAGTTTTAGTTTCCAAAGAGCATTTCCCTATAGGTATGTTCCAAGGTTATTTGAGCTGTCAAAGCGTCATCAATAGAGCCATAACCAAAAAAAAATATTGTTGACAAATTGTTCGCAAAAGCGTTGAGGTATTTACCGCACGATGGAACCAACCTATGCGACAACCTACGTTAATGGCTCTGCCACAATCATACACATCATATTTGCCACATTTCTGAATTTTTGACAGCTACTTTACACGAGTTTCGTCGTTGTGTGAGTGTAATTTCGCTAGTCTCCCTTAGCTTCAGCCATGTTGGATTGACTAAACAAACGGATAATTCTGGAACCAAATAATATATTGAATAACTTTTAGTAGTTCTTACCAAAACAATTCCAATTGCAAACACATATTGAAGTCGTTTACGGCAAGTTGTATCTCGAGGAGTTAGGAAAAATGTTACGGCCTTATCGAATTGTTTGTGCAACAAGTCTAAGTTCGATAACATTACGAAAATGAATTCACCTGAAAGTTTGGATCCAAAATAAATCTGATCCGCTTAGGGTTTGCCTTACCTTTTCAGTGTTTATACACTTTGTACGTAACAACACAGTTCGCAACGCTGCTTCTTGAAATGTATTCATCTTTTACCACATACATTAATCGGTATGACAACACTAGTAAAACGCAAATTTGGCGTCAACACTGTTCACCATGGAGATAGTTTTTACGACAGCACTGATCTCTTTGAGTACCTAGCGTACCTAGATGTGTCATTTGAACAAAACGCAATAAAACAGAAGAGATTTTTGGTTTGGTCAAGTTTGAATTTCCATATAGACACTGGTTGCTACGCTACCAGTTCAAAATATTACGGTATTGTGGTAATCATCTAAAAGGTATTACCGGTATTACCCAGTTTGTATATTGAAATTAAACTTAACAAACTTAACAAATCTGCTGGTCGTTACCAATTGCGTTCGAAGTGTCACAAGAGAAGGACCTAACAACACCATCATCAGTGTCAGTTTGTTTGAGTAGCTGGTAATTTAATGTGAAAAAATAATTTGATCAGTGTGTTCGAAAGAAAATTGAAAAAAATGGCAGACTACGAATTGAATATTGATAGTTTAATTCAACGTTTACTGGAAGGTGAGAATAGAAAATTTGTTTGTTGTCTGAACGGTGAACTGTTTAATTCGAGTGCAAAGTTCTTTTATTATTATTTTCGTCGACATTATAAACCAGATAAATCGACCAGGAAAAGCATATACAGTGCGATTCTGGGCGAATTGGGAAAAAAATAGTTTTTTTTTTTTAAATTTTCCATTTCGGAGAAAACCCTGTGATCGCGTTGTAGGCATGGTGTATTTTTTGGCTCATGGCTCTTAGTGATTTTCTTTTGGATTAAAAATTTTTGTTGCTGAGCTTCACAACATTAAAACAATTTCCACAGCATGATGTTTAAAACGATGCTGAATGAAAACAAAATCTTTTTTTTTTCTTAGAAATTTTTTATGTTTCATTTGGAACACGCACTTAATTAAATTGATGATTGCAAAGTGATTTGTGTCTGATTTTAGTCATGATTCCATAAATGGATATCGAATTAGACCGCATTCTGAAAGTGAATTCTATTTCAATGTATACAGAGGATTTGTCTCTCTCTCCGTATTTTTGTTTATTATGACCGAATGTTACTCCGAAACAATATTGGTTGCGATGTGTGACTGACAGTGTTTTTCTATCAAGGGAAAAATCGAATCGAAATTATTTTATGGATTAAGGCAAGTTTAAGTTTCACTTTTGTCGAACGAAATGTTAGCGAAAATTATGTTAAACACAACAATCTCATTGTGGTCTTAATTGATCAAACGGACAAACATTTTAAACGAATCTAAAGTGAAAATGACAAATTGGATGTAATTGACATTGACATTGGCCGAATGAATGGCATAATTTCAAAATTTATTGACTTGAACATAATTCTACTTAACTTCCATCTCGAAACCATTTAAACATTTAAATGCATTTTCAAACAATAGAACACAATGCACTGCTTCATTGTCTATTGTGTAGAACGGTGGAACATTTTTTTGTTGTTGTTTACCGTTGCAGGTCTCGTAGTTGCACAAAACAATTGGATTTTTCCTGTGCGATAAGTGGCCTCCACTTGTCAATTACTGTTTAAAAAAATCGATTTTCTATCAATTAAAAAGTGCCCAGTTGACGCAAGAAAGTCTCGCGAAAGTTTTCTTTAACCTGACACATTCATCTGCTGTCGATAACGACGACAAAAATAATGACAAGCTCTGGGTAATATTGTCCTTTATATAGTAAAATGGATGTTGAAAACAATTGAAGTACTAGATTTAAAATCAACCGATTAAAAATACTTTGATTGATGGAAGTAATAGACCAGATAATAATACTGGTCAGATGCTTGCTAACTGTAACAGGTTAAAGAAATGCTCGATACAGTCGTTGATACAGATGAGTCGTTGTATGCACTCGAATTTTATCTGAAAGTGTGTGTGTGTCCGTTTCGCACTGTAATTTTTTCGATGGTTAAGTTCGAGCTTTTACAAGCACACGATCAACCAGGATCTGTGTCCCTGACGGTGGTATCTCACCTATGCTTACTGTATATTGTTATCAACACTATGAATTATTTTTTGAAGAGTAGAAAACGCATCTAATCCAATTAAATTGAATCCAAAAGTACAATGATTGACCATGAAACATAGAACAGTCGAAGATCGTCAAAAAGTTTGATGAATTGTTGACGCACCTCTGCTAATCAAAAGCCTCGTCAAAGCAACGTTTCTCAACGGATTTCTCTCAACTCTCTCACATCGACAGGTGGCTTATCGCTGAGCTGTATTTTGATATAGAAAATATGATAAGAAATTTCTCGGAAGTCCGATCTAGCCTCACTTAATCAAAAATAAATGTTTCCACAATTTCAAATCACCTGTTCGTTTATATATTCTGTTCACGAAATGTGTGATTGGTTGTGGGTGAGCCCAATGCACCCAACATGTCCCTAGGTGCTCTTCACACAGTCAGCCTTCTAAGGGCCTTGTTATCATGACTATCTTACAAGAGGTGACTTGATTAGGTCTTTGCAAAGGCAATAACGTCTGCCTCCACATTCGACAGATTATCGAATTCTTTCATCAAATCGCACGAATTGCTGACGGTTAATTAGCAAACTTTACGAATTCCGTCATTGTTCCGTCATAAAAGTTCGACAGAACGGAGGCCACAATAACCGCAACGAAGAAAAAAATTGTTTTGCCTAAATTTAGCTCTACTATTTCCAACAACAAAATTGACTTATCTTATCGATAAGACGCGTACATTGTCTGGCACAATGTGAGTTTATTTTGATGGTGACACATTTACCATCCTATACAATCGATGTCGAAATACATTTCCAATTTTCCATTTTTATACCAATAAAAAATAACAATTTGCGGTGATGTGTATTCTGTCGCACGGAATGTCATGTTACAAGTAGCGGTATTTCATGCCAACGATTCATAGCTCTTATAAATGAACATCACTTTTATCGAACGAAATGTTAGCGCAAAATGCTCATAATCTGGAATTTCATTCTGGATAGTTCGAATTTCGTTCTGGATAAGCGCGGAACTTTAATTTTAGAACTGTTGGAAGGTGAAGTCCCTTTTTTTTGGTCTTCTGCAAAACTGTTTCAGTTGAAAGCACAAGAAAAAAGAAATTGATTTGAACGAATAAAATTCAATAATTTCGTCAAACATAGAGTTGACGATGTTATTATACTATACCTCTGCAGCCTCTCTCTCATATATTATAAAACATCAAACAAACAACTCTCATTTACAGTGATTCAAAATCTATTTTCGAATCTACGTGTTTATTTTTCCTTATCATCATCCCGTGCATATAATGGAAATTTGTATAGAGGTAACTCCATTATGTACTGCTCGTACGAAAAACGTATTTATTATAAATACAACAACAGCAAGAGAAAGAACCATGCTGGCAATGTCAGTTAAATAATTATCGAGAGTTGATGTTATTTACATAGGATGAACTTATTTTCTGCTGTTTACGGTGCTCTCATATACTGTGCTAAGTAGAAGGATAAACATGACAATAAATTCCAAGTTTTATAGACCGAGAAATGACCTAGAATTTTCTTTTATGCAATTCAGTAAAGCGATGGAAAAAATATTTTCTCTGATTTATTGACAATCGTTGAGTCAATATTTTGTAGCTGGTGCAAATGATGCCTTCGGATTGCATTTGTTTAATTATTTTTCATATTTTTTTCTACATTGTTCGTATCCAACGTCTATACTGCTCATCTGACATTGACGAAATTAGTTTCATTTGTTGAACGATCTCAAATTTTCGTTTACATTTTAATGAATGGTGTTGTGTATCGTCACACAAGGGCCGGACTGGCCATATGGTAAAATCGGGCAAGCTACATTGCGCCTTTTGTTTGATTATCTATTCAAATTCCTACATTGGCGCTTTTGCCACATAATTTTGCGACTTTAGAGTAAGATTTTGTGTAAGCGCCCACGCCCAGTCTGGCTCTGATCACTTATGAAAGCAGGAATAGTCTGCGTTTCCATTAATTTATGAGTTCTCCACACTTTACGTAATACGCATACTCAAGAACCCGTGTGCAAATTATGTTTTCTTCCCGGTATCCGAGTCAAGATTTCCCAGATTTCCCGGTATCCAAAAATGTAAAAGTGACTTCCCGGTACATACATTTCCCGCTGCTTTGTGCAGCTATAATTCGATTTCCCGGTATCCTAAAAAAAAATTTCAGAAATTTCCCGGTATCCTGGATACCACGGATACACATAATTTGCACACGCGCTCACGAATAAATATTAGCACCAGGCAATGTCAGATTTTGAGGCAATGTCTTTGTGTATTGTGTTAAATGACATGGGAAGATATCCAGTCTGCAGATGTTAAGACGGAGCGTGTGCAAGCAATTGAAGCAGAGGCGGTGCGTTAGCACCATTCATCATACGGAGATGAGGCCTGATTACTCATTTATTAACTCAGAATTAATGTCGTCTGCTTCAACGCTATGCATGTATGTACAATCACTTGCATCGCAATGTTGGAGTGGATTCTGTGCAGATCTATCGTTGCGTCCTTTAACAGGACGTTTGGAATCACTGAAAATATCCCCATCTGAAATGCCTATAAATAGGGAGCTAAATTCAGAGATAAACAAAACAACAAACAGAGCTTTTGCTCTTCCCTACCCACTCATGTTGAGTGAATTTAACGAAGAAAACAGAGCTGTTTCGACCTCGGGACTCAGTGGCGGTTTGAGGCTAGCGTGATCTAGCCATCATCAGTTGTTTCCACTGATCCCTTCCCAAGACAGCAGTAAAACTTTCAAATGAACTTGTGGTCGAAAGTTTACAATGAAAACGTTTTACCATCATTCGATGGACATTTTGGACATAAACAGAAAGTTACTTCGAAGAAAATCCCTGGCGTAGCAAAACACAGCAGCAAAAATTCAGTCAACACTCGAGCAACACGCATACTCAAGAATAAATATTAGCACCAGTCTCTGGACATGTACTTGTAGTCGGGAACCTATTATTCTTTCATTAATAAACAGTGTCAATTCTTCAAGAGACTAAAATTACGAATCCGTCGACAGTCGTGATTCCTTCGGAGATACGAATTCTCGAGACTCATGAATCCTCGGTAGTCACAATTCCACTTTCAGATTTACAAATCGTTGTCAGTCTCAGTAACTCTGTGAATTTGAAACTCCCTGCCCTTAAGATCGACAGTCAAAGACTCCTTGGGGGTTTTAAAAATTCTCGTGACATACCGATTCTCCAGACTATCAAATCGTTGAGAGTTCAGATCATTCAGATTCTAGAATTTGAACGGTCCAACGAATTACAAATTCTGAAGAGTCAGTTAATGCGAAAATCCAACTTTGCCTAGTCCGATTTTCATTTTTCAATCGATTTTCTTCAGCAATCACGTCAGGAAAACTACTTTTCTTTCTAGTTTATTGTTCGCCTGAACATTCCATTGCAAAACCTCTCATTGGAATTTAGTTTTAATTTAATTCTGACATCTTCTCACTTCCTCTTATCTCACCCGGAGCCATAAATGTCGTAAATTTACAAGCGAATTATTTCTCTTGCTGATTACTTTCTGTATAATAACGAAAGACCTGTCTATTCCGCTGATTCAACAAAACGATGCTCGCACAGGAAATAACCATGTAAAACGATTTTCTTCAATAATGTCATTTATACCATTTGTCAATGGCGTTCATAGCGTTGACGGTGTTCGTGTTCATGTTGCACGATAATATTTTCCCAAAACTGAAAACTGTTGTTGTGCCAAATTTGTAAAATCAAACTTTGTTGATTAATTCGATATTGCTTGCAAGCGTGCTACATCCAGTTGTGATGATGGTGATGCAATTACAAGATTTTAATTTTTTTTAAATCTAAATTTATGGACATGACCTGATGTGATGTAACCGTAGGCAGTTTGTTCATTGTCGTCGCATTATATAAAAATCGAATTAATACACAATTTTACTTGTTGTTTCAAATGGGTGGAAAATAGCTTCCTGTCATGGTTCATTAAAATACACAGGAAATCACTTCGGAAACTCTAGTTTTTGTATGAAAGTTGAAAATGGTCCATTAACTTCAGCCGAACCTGTTTCATACAATTCACCACCAGCTTTCTACTACGTGTTCCAATAGGTCAGAAATGGATTTTCCCGATTCGAATGTCTTTGATGAAAGACATACCATCATTCGCCCATACCAAAGATCTCAAGAAGAAAAATTGTTGTTACGTTTCGCAAGGGACCAAACATAATCCCCAAGATATCCCTTTCAGACAGACATGAGAGTTCAAGTTTTAGGATGAAACAACCAGCGGTTTAGAAAATATTAGCTCTGAACTTCCATCCGATTGCCAACCGATTCGAATGAATTTCTCAAAAAGAGTTGGCGGTTTGCCAGCTGGAAATGTATTATGAGACCGCTTGTTGTTGGCGGAAGTCTTGTCTGTTTCCTCGTACGTCAATTGTTGTTGTAATCATTCGTTCTGATATAAGTGTAGCGTTCCAATGTTAATTGAATACAACTACACCGTGTGGTTCATTTAGCTCGTTTATCACATCATAACATCTTGTGCACACATAATACGCATCGTTTATTTTACGCGGTTTACGCGAAGAAGTTAAGCTGTCGCAGACGGCAAGCATATTAACAGTCTTATTATTCATACTATTACTTCATTTGATAGAAGATTTTCAGCAATTGATTTCAGAAATCTTTTACTTCATTTGTTTTGAACATGTTTTTTTTTGCTATATAAAACCTCGTTAGTTAGACACTGTCACTTATTATTGCTGACACTGTCGATAACAGATAACAGGTTAAGAGTTTGCGTCTTGGCGAGTATTTATTCGGTGGAAGAGTAGAATTTTTATTAGTGTCTAACATCCTACTCTCGAACGTTAGATGGTTTAGATGGATTGAATTTCTTCGATCTAGATCTCTGTAGTTTAAACAAAAACTTTGTTCAATGTGACTGCAAGAAAACTCAAAAGTTTAGGAATTTAATGTAAAATTTTCAACCAAATCACTTTGCAAAGCAGCAATAAAATTAGACCGAGCGTTTGGAATGATAGAATTGTGTGAAATAGCGAATTGTCATAACCTGTCGGTCAGTTGGAACGTTGAAAAAGTCTTATCGCTGTAATTCGTTACAGTGGTAAATTTGGGATATACATAACGTTATAACCGAAACAAATTTCGTTACACACAGAACGTTATTCAACAGTTCCAAATTGAATTCGGTTACTCGAATAACGTTACTCGGAAGTCCTTATGAATGAAACTCTTCACTGGAAACGTCGTTTCCTGCGAGAATAATCAACTTTTAATAAATTTTTGAATGAGAGTATTGGAGTAACCGAATCATTTTTTTTTAAATAACGTTAATTCATTTGGTTCTTCAAATAACGTTATTCGAACACCCAAATGAAATCGGTGATGAATAAGGGGTGATTTCCACTTACCAAAAAAGAACTCAGTGTGAGGGACAAACTTGTATTTTTTTCAATTTTTGCTTTGTTTACTTGACAGCTCGCTCTCTTACGACTCTCACACGGAGTACTTTTTATTAAACGGAAGCCGTACTTAACGTTAATCGGGATCCCTGCCACAAACAAACACTATAATAAACAATCAAAACACAAACTAAATTATTATACTAGTATGTGCTACGTATACTGAGCCGCATATAACAAAGACATTATGTGTATGTGATGCTTGCGATGTGTTTTGATTGTTTATAACTTATAGAAAATGTGTGTTTAATTTCACTATTTCACTACTCAGTTCGCAAGTGAACTCATGACAAAAATTTGTAACAAAAAGAATGTGTTACAAGGAGCAAGAGTGAAAAGGGACTATTCATAAATGATGTGAGACAAAACATAAAAACTTCATAAAAAAGCGTCTTTTGTCTCATTTTTTGCGTGACATCATTGTTGAATGATCGATAAGGTCGATAAGTCTACGGTACTTATCATTCGATTTTGTTGCAAAAGATGCACAGATTGACTAGTCTTGAATAAAGTTCGGAATACTGCAGCAAAAAAAAAAGTTCAGGTCGGATCATAAAGAAAAAATCTGATCGGAACTGAAACTGACAGGTTGGGTTCAGGTAGTGAAATTTGACAATTCGTATGACCTTGGATCAAATCTATAGATCATTTTCAAGTAGCGCTTCGCAATGTCATCTGTCAGACACAGTGGCTATATTCGCGAAAATATTTTAACAAATTTTCACGATTTTCTCAAATTTTCGTGAATTTTCTCAAATTTTCGTGAATTTTCTCAAATTTTCGTGAATTTTCGCAAAAAGTTTTTTTGTGAAAATTTGATAAAATCGCGAAAATTTGAGAAAATTCGTGAAAATATTTTCGCTAATATAGGGCACTGGTCAGACAGGTGAATGTACTTAACGAACCTGACTTTCTTTTATTAAAATTTTAGGTTATGTTCATTCGTCCGTGCGCAGATCCGTGCGTCGGTTCTGACATTTCGAATAGCATACGTGAAAATGATCTATTTTTAGGTAGACCTGAAATGCGAAATGTCTGTCTTCAGGTTTCTGGTTAATTCAGGCCAGGTTTAGGGTAAGGTAAATCTGACATAAACCGATCTTTAGTCCTGCGCTCAATTGCCTGAGAATTATATGGCAATGTGTCTGTCTCCCTTCACACAAAATAGAATTAATCGTTTTTTGTTGTGCGTTGCAATTTATTTATTTTTTTCAGTGTATAACAATTGACTAACTTTTAATTTTTTTTTCTATTTTTTTCCTTTTATTATGCTGCTTAATGTCTTCATTATAAATGCGTCCGTGTCTTCTAAATGTCGTGTGCATTGGTTTCGATTTAATATATATCTTCCCTGCACCAACAACAAAAACAAACATCATCATCATCTGATCCCAATATTGTAATTGTACAATGATGATGAATGTAATTCGGTTTAACTAACTTGCAACCGAACGAAAAAAAAACAACTAAAAATCGAACAAAACAAACTAATTTACTAATAAAATATAAAAATGGTGACGCGCGTGGTGAATATATAATGGTGAAATGGCGCTGAATTTATACCCTGGCTTTGACTCATAACGCTTAATTTTTGGTTGTTAATTGCGTGTGTGTGTGTGTTTTGTGGAAAACGATCGATGTTTGGTTTTTTAATTGCTAAATTTTCTAATAAAAATGGGAACGTATACACACAAAACAAAACAAAAAAAAACTGAACGAATAATGTACAGTAAACAAGGCACAGCAAGAAAATTCGGAGGAGCCAACCAACAAGAAAAAGGGGAAATTAAAAGAGTTTTTTTCGTCCACACCAGATTTTGGTAACAAAAAATGAAAATCAAAAGAAAATTTCAATTAAATTTTATCGTAGTCATCATCACTTTTCTATATAGTATATTTAGCCGTTTATATACCATTCAGCTGAACTTGTGTAGATACTTTACTTATACGTTGAAAAAATGGCATTGTGGAGATTTATAAAACATTTTCATGAAACAATTTCTCTGTGTACATAACAACAAGAAAATTACTTTTACCATACTTTGTACTATACGTAACTAAACTAAAAAACCTTCAAGCTACCTTACATATCATTTTCTCATTGTTATTACTCACACACTTATCGGTTATACATTTTCACGTTGTTTGACATAATTCATGTTATCACCCAGGTCTATTTTACAATAAATATTTACGACTTAAAACAACCGAACCATTTCAACGAAATTATAGAAAATCATCAATTCCCATCATTTTGTTTGGCTTCTCTCTATTTTCCGCTTCTAACTTTGTTTGTTTCATTGTATATGCCACACATATAATTCAAATTGAATAGTAATGAACGGAAAACAAGTTATCCTCTTTCTATGTTGCTTGGAAAATTTTTGCTATTTTCGTCACAACAACACCTAATAGAAACATGAATGGTATATTATACACTGTGATTGCTTCATTTCTTTCTCTTTACACCGACTTGACCATATTGACCGCACATGATGATGGGTAAAATATTATAATTCAGTGTGATGTGAATGGTTAGTGAAATTTATTAAAATTGAAGATGATTGAGTGGCATTGATGGATTTAATGCTATCTCGCCGTTATTAATTCAGAGGAACTATTTACAATGTAACCTTGTAGAAACGGTTAGTCATCTGCTGACGACGATAGGAATACGCGATGAGCTCTGACTCTGGTGTTCTCTTATTGATACATTTGCTGGGAGAAACTTCAGACAAGTGAAGTAATAGATTTTGTACCGATACGCTTGCCGTTTTATAAAAGGTTTCTAAAATAAAAGAGCCAAGAAAAAAGTAAGGAACAGAAACAGATTCTGAAAGTTTGTCCTGTGGCTGGATTTTATACTTTAGAAGAATAATCTAAATTGTAACAATGCCAACACCACACACTTTACGGATAATAGCGGCCGAGTCGATGCATATGGTTTCAAGTGGTTCCGTTTTTGGTATATTTGAATAGTGATGTGTGGAAGGTAGGGACGAGGGGGACCGTACTGAATTTGCAACTCTTTTTGCAACTCTTTACAACTCTTTTTTTCCGCGTGCAACTCTCTTGCAACTCTTTTTTCTGCGTGTAACTCTTTTGCAACTCTTTATTTTTGCGTGCAACTCTTTTTTTCAGGCTGCAACTCCTTTTTTCCGCGTACAACTCTTTTGCAACTCTTTTTCTCCGCGTGCAACTCTTTTACAACTCTTTTTTTCCGCGTGCAACTCTTTTGCAACTCCTTTTTTCCGCGTGCAACTCTTTTGCAACTCCTTTTTTCCGCCCGCAACTCTTTTGCAACTCTTTTTCTCCGCGTGCAACTCTTTTACAACTCTTTTTTTCCGCGTGCAACTCTTTTGCAACTCCTTTTTTCCGCCCGCAACTCTTTTGCAACTCTTTTTCTCCGCGTGCAACTCTTTTACAACTCTTTTTTTCCGCGTGCAACTCCTTTTTTCCGCCCGCAACTCTTTTGCAACTCTTTTTCTCCGCGTGCAACTCTTTTACAACTCTTTTTTTCCGCGTGCAACTCTTTTGCAACTCCTTTTTTCCGCGTGCAACTCTTTTGCAACTCTTTTTTTCCGCGTGCAACTCTTTTACAACTCTTTTTTTCCGCGTGCAACTCTTTTGCAACTCCTTTTTTCCGCGTGCAACTCTTTTACAACTCTTTTTCTCCGCGTGCAACTCTTTTACAACTCTTTTTTTCCGCGTGCAACTCTTTTGCAACTCCTTTTTTCCGCGTGCAACTCTTTTACAACTCTTTTTCTCCGCGTGCAACTCTTTTACAACTCTTTTTTTCCGCGTGCAACTCTTTTGCAACTCCTTTTTTCCGCGTGCAACTCTTTTGCAACTCTTTTTTTCAGGTTGCAACTCTTTTCAGTGCGGGGACAATTTTTGGGAAGACATTACTCAGATTGTCTGGAATTTTTCCGGATTTTCCTCAACTTTCTCACAACTTCATAAAAACTATTCTTAGGAAAATGTAGGAAAAACCGGGAAAATTTGAAAGAAAACTCGGGAAAATTTTGGAAAAATTCAAGAAAATCTTTTCCAAAAACAGTCCCTGAAGGTGCCGGCTTTTTTGATGATAACCGAATCGTCCATACATCATTTTGGCTGTCACGTTTTTTGTACATTTCGACCCGGTAGTTATTACAAATTTGTTTAGATTTGACTTTAGTAACAATGATCGGTCTTTGCTTGGTCACAAAACCTTTCTACCGAAATAAGACCCCAGTGCGTCGTACAGGTTTAAAAATACCGTCGATATTGTTCGCTTACAACTTCGTTTAAAGTCAATCATAGACACAAATCTCGTGCACATTGAGGCATTAATGACCTGTTCTTCAATTTTGATGCTTCAGGGAGCATTATTCATTCTCAAATTGTCCGTTGTTACCTTCAAGAACAGGCTAAGGCAACTCTGTGTTGATTACGACTGCGGTGACACACAAATTGCGTTAGCGACTACGAACTTTATGTGAAAAGGGCATTTTAACAAAGACGAAATTCCGAATTTTCCTCACAAACATTTTCTTCAAGTTGATTTCACAGACAATCTGTACTGAGTGCGTTTATCAATTTAGGTGTCACCCACCTTCGTGGCTGTCTTAACCTGTTCTTTCAGAACCTTGGTTACCTTCACTTTGATCAAAACACATGAAAATCGGTTCAGACATACGAACAGTCGAATTCGTCGTGTTTGTAATGTCGATGTACGAGTTCGATCGACCAGTCCGACTCGCACTAGCCTAGCAACTAATTTATGTTTCTGTCGATAATTGGAACCTAACTAAATTTGAACGGCAGTATTCATAGACGCTAAATTGGCGAGCTGCTGTTCCCATCCCCATTTTTAATCATAATCCGAATCAAAACAAAATTCATTGAGCTGAATTTCTATCAATCTTAACTGCGTATACAATCTAAATGATTCGTCAATTGAGACGAAGTCGTGGTTGAAGTGAACAACACTGAACCGTGATATCGTATTTTCCTTCCTAATGAACTAAAAAAGCAAAACAAAAAACTGTCGCCGATAATATACTGTAATATGACCCAACTCCAACCGTAGGCAGATTTACTTTGTTAGTCTTCGTATTTGCATTTGTATCAGAGAGGAAATGATACGTCCCAAAAATTAAAAACAAGTCACAGACTGTAATTGCTGCCTATATGTTCGAAGTGTGTGAACAATTTATCCATCCATTTGATTATTTATTTGTATGTTATAACAACACACATCAGCATTCCCACTAATTGATTCGCAGCTGTGTTGTGTGGTGCAATAGGAAGTTGATTATAAAAACAGATTGATTATCGATCAATGTTTTCTCGGCCGTTTGTTATTCTCTGTTACATCTTATTGTACAAATTCTCGTCTATGTGCCGCTGTATTCCGCATGTTTACCATTCATACACCAATTTAGCGCTGTGCAGTTTGTTACTGTTCGATATATTATGTGGACATGCCTCTACATCCGTACGAACGCCGTAATTCGTCTAACAATATTCCGATCCACGAATTTTGGAAGATTTTCAACCAAAGTCACGTTCTACCTTTACTTTGACGAATTTCTTTAATGGAAACTGTGTGTGTACACACACCTAGACCGTAACATTACTTAGTTTCCAGCTCTTTAAATTGTTTCGGTTATTTAAAGGCTGGAGTTACAAACGACAAAAACGGCGAACGCGTCGAACATTATTGGGAGAGGTTTTTCATTTGTTTGAAAATCAAAAATTTATTACAACCAAATAAAACGCCGAAATATACGCGGAACGAACGGCGTGTCTATTTTTAGACGAATTACGAATTATATAAGAAAAATTGGAAATTGAAATTAGATTTTATTAAATGAAGCGAGTGGCAGCGGCACGGTATATAGAGCTCTGTATATATATATATGAATGACGTGTTTACATCAGCTCTGTTTAATTACACGATACATTGTAGTTCATTTATATAAGTTCATTAAGGGAACAGTGTGTTAACAACGAGCGAAACCGTCAACAATTTCACTTGTTCTTGTAGTTCTTCTGTTCGAATTTAGAAACGGAAAATTGAATTATTACGTAAAACGGTTGCTGTTGTTCGACATTTTGAGCCGCATCAGTTTCTAATGTTGAAGACATAGTCTTTCTTGCAACAGACAAAAGTCTCTCTTAGTAACAGCTGATGAATAATTCAGAATTCTACGTCTTTTTTCGACTTTTGATTAGGATGACATACTCACATCCATTTCCGTAACATCATTTTCCATTTATCATTGTCTCAAGGAGAACAAGGACATCCTGTTCATTTAAAGAAATGAGTTACAGTGGACGACAGAGAAAATTAGGTAGAAATTTGATTCAGCTGATTTCCAGCTGGTCCAGTCAAAACAGCTGATACGTCTTACTACCACGTGCAAGCAAGTTACTTTTCCATTAAAAAAAAAAACTTTTCCATTCGTATGACCAGCTTTGTTTTACCAGTTGGAAATCAGCTGAATCAAATTCGTATTCGTATTCACTGGCGTCCACTGTTTTTGTGTTCACGTAGCTCTGTTGTCATTTTATACCCTTTGTCTCTACATGACCTTTCATGGAATATGTCTGCCTATTTCAGTTCTCGTTCAGGTTCGAAAATAATACAGAGTCACAGTTCGACCAGAGTACATTGGCAAAACAGCGATAGTCTTGACATCTCGATGTATTCTCAACTACTATTGGCTAATGCTTCTTTTGTTATTTCTCCTAGTCATAAAAAAAAGGCAAAAAAATCGGGCTCAACCGGGATTTGAACCCGGGACCTCTCGCACCCAAAGCGAGAATCATACCCCTAGACCATTGAGCCGTTAATAAAGCATCGAATTGATTTAATTAATAAAACTAATTTGCATAACCTTTTATTTCAAGTTTCAATCAAAAAAAAAAAAACTTAAAAACAAAACTCAAAAGTGAAAGGCAGATGTTGTATATTGGATGTTGTAGGTACGGTACATACATACCTGCGAAATGTGATAATAGCGAAAAAAACGTCTTCAACGAATATTTTCAATGATAACGTGCGTTGAAATGAAATATCGTCACACAAACCGATATCGGCTCAATGGTCTAGGGGTATGATTCTCGCTTTGGGTGCGAGAGGTCCCGGGTTCAAATCCCGGTTGAGCCCGATTTTTTTTTTCTTTGCATCTACAGAAGAAGTGCCTTTGCACAAGTTGTAAATGCTTTTGTTAATTACAATTTAAAGCAAGTTCTCTAGCAGATAACAGTTCCTAATTATCCAATTGGTTTCATTTGCTGTTGTAATCATTTTCTGTAGTTTGAAATCCCATCTTTTACTTGATTAGTTTAACGAAAACTTTAGTATCATATTAGTTAGAGTCATAGCAACGATACAGAAATGTTTCATACGTCGTACATTGCATGTTTGACCACAAAATTTTGTACTTACGAAATTGCCTGTAACTTTTGCATTTCTAGAACAATTACGTTAGTCTCCCGTAAAATATGTTTCAACATTTTAATGCTCGTTTCCATTTAGTCCATTTCTACACGAATGCATAATCACATTCATCCTGTATTAGCGATTGCCGTATGCGCTAGACTGCTTTTTTGGAAACAAAATAGTTTTCTTTTTCCTCTAATTTATGATCATTTCGTTGTTCCATCAGTCCATCAGTTCAGTTCATTTCAAATTTTTTGCTTCGTTTTATAGTTCGAGGATGTACACCAGGCAAACAAGTTCAAATGACCGAACAGGAAGTTCGTGGATTATGTTTGAAATCGCGAGAAATTTTCATGCAGCAACCGATACTTCTGGAACTGGAGGCCCCGTTAATCATTTGCGGTAAGTGTACACATGCGAAAGCTTTACGATCCATTTTTGACGGGAAAATTAACGTGGAACCACTTTCGAGCAGGCGACATACATGGACAATATACAGATTTGTTACGCTTGTTCGACTACGGTGGTTTCCCGCCGTTCACAAACTACCTATTCCTTGGCGATTATGTGGATAGAGGCAAGCAGTCGCTGGAAACAATATGTCTGTTGTTGGCATACAAAATCAAATATCCCGAAAATTTCTTCCTCTTACGTGGCAATCATGAGTGTGCGAGTATCAACAGAATTTATGGTAAGATAAGAAGATGACGATGATTATGCAGCAACTAACAATCGGACATTCTTTTCCACTGCAAAAACAGGATTTTATGATGAGTGCAAACGGCGATTCAACATCAAACTGTGGAAGACCTTTACAGACTGTTTCAATTGTCTTCCGATAGCGGCTATCATTGACGAAAAAATATTCTGCTGTCATGGCGGTCTGAGTCCAGACCTGCAGGGCATGGATCAAATACGTCGAATATCACGACCGACAGATGTACCCGACACTGGACTGTTATGCGATTTACTGTGGAGCGATCCCGACAAAGATGTACAGGTAAGACATGTGCCCTGACTCTAAGTTGTGCATCCGATGCGTGTGACTTTAGTGCTCCAAATGACTATGAACTGTCAACGTTCCAGGGTTGGGGTGAAAATGATCGAGGCGTGAGCTTTACATTCGGAACCGACGTAGTTATAAAATTCTTAAACCGTTACGATCTGGATCTGATCTGTCGGGCGCATCAGGTGGTGGAAGATGGTTACGAGTTTTTCGCCAAGCGACAGTTGGTGACGTTGTTTTCGGCGCCAAACTACTGCGGAGAATTCGATAATGCCGGTGGAATGATGACCGTCGATGCGTCGTTAATGTGCTCGTTTCAGGTGAGTGAATCAGTCGAACGATTTCCGTTCGTGTGGTGTCGTTGGAGGGAATCGAAATTCAAAATTTTCCTGTTGTGTTCCAGATATTAAAGCCATCGGAAAAGAAAGCGAAATACCAGTACGGCGGCACAAATTCCGGCCGACCCAATCAACAGAGAAATGTGCCACAGGTTGGTGCAAACAACAAGCGAAAATAATCATATTCAGTGATGGCGGTGGTGAAGAAGAGCTTCCCTTTTATACTATTATTAACATGATGAACATCCATTTCCTTTTTCCTTTTCAATTCTTTTTTTTTGTTGTAATTTGATTGAACTGTTCGTATGGCCGTCCCAGGCCGATTGATTATTTGTTTACCTTTGATTGGGTCGCAGGATTATACAAAACATTTTGTGTTGAAAAGTTACCGCGATTGTCGGTAATGGAAAATTTATTCATAAAATCCAGATGAACTGAACGAACTGGCGACGCTCAGTCGCTTTGCATTTCTTTTACCCGCTTTCCCGTTTGTCATTATTTTCCAAAAATAAAAGTGAACAATTTTTGTTCGGGATGATAATTTGTGTGATCTAGCCATTGACAATCAGAGATGAGTCTCACGATTCCATCGACACTGGCGTCGACAAAGGGATACAAGGAAGACTAATGGCTGTTCGCAATCAATTGTGACGAAGGATAAAGAGCTACTACTGAAGACAACCAACCCTTTCTCATAAGTGGTGTTCGTAGAATTTCTGAAAGGTCTGTGAAGACACTAACAGTCAAATGCAGCGAGTAATTTTGAAAAATTCTTTCAAGTCCTGGCCTCTGAAGGAAACATTTTCAATTTTAGCTCCGGTCAACTTCAGTATTTTCATTGAGACCTCAGTGACCTCACTACCTAAGACAACTATGAATTCTATGAATTCTTCAAAATTCTAGAGAAATACAGTCAAATTTTTACATGAATTAATTCAGTTGTTTTTTCAGCTGGCCCTCTCATACAAACCGAACTTGTTATACGTGGTAGTATAAGCATAAGCACGCGTATGCAGTTTTGCTTGTATGAGTAGACCAGCTGACGGAAATTTGTGTCTAATTTTCCTCAACGTCCACTGTAGCAGCTCGAAAGAAAACTTAACAAAAAAACTGTCTCTGAATCGGATTTAGTCTGAGGTCAGAGGTAATTTTGCATTTTAATCTTTTTATTTCCTATCGTCATACAGTCGACACAAGTGTCCCCTTGCCTTCTGCCGAATCAAAATTTTCGTGAGATTCGAACTGAATTTTACCGAAACCGTTAAACATTTTTTCGGTTATCGTAGATCATTTGTCGCCTTGCCTATGGTTTGTTTGCCCTTATTAAAATACGTATTTTACGATTAAAGATAGATCACCTTTGATATCCTTGCGTTAACATTAATGTTAAGTGAACGTTAAAAATGTTAGGAGCTTGTTTAAAGCCAACAAAAAAAAAATGAAATTTTATTATATTTGAATCGGAGAAATAATTTTTTCTGGTGAATAGCGTAAGCATTTAATATGAACGATGATCGATGTTATTCGAATTAGAGATTTGTTTTCTTGGCCGGCAGTATAGACTAAGAGACTGTGTGCTTATCGGTCATTTATACGATTTGAAACCTATATGCCGTGGAATTACTCTATACCAGATACGAGCGACATTTTTAACCTAAGACTTTTTCTTTTATCTATGAGTGCTAAGCTAAGTGGGCCACTGTCGACGGATCTAAGGGTCTAAGATCGAGAAATATTTAATTAAATTTCACCAAATTTTACGAGTGAATTCTTTTAGTGAAATTTGGTGAAATTCATGTTTGAAATGAAGGTTAATCGATCTCGAATTACGAATCTGTAATTTAAAGAGAAAGTTTTATTTTTTATTAGAACGTTTGTCCTTCCAGCCAAGTTCAAAACTCGTAATCACAGACCTTTCAATAGAAAGTTAATCTTCAAATTGAATTTTTTAAGAGCAATGGACTTTTTGCAAATTTTTAGCCTACATTTAAGCGGAAAAATATTCGTTTTTTGATGATTTCTCAGAAACAAATTCTTTCCTTGAAGAAGTAACACCATTAAAGCACGCAAAAATGTGTCATTGTTAACCAATTTTACAAATTGTAGAATACTGTGCAGATTACATTAATTTACACAATCTGCAAAGGTTTCTCCAATGGGTATAAGTTATCAGCCACAAACCAATTTTTCCTTTAAAAGTGCCACATTTTTGCGTGCTTTATTGGTTCTTACTTTTTCAAAAAAAGATTTTGGTTCAGAGAAATCATTGAAAAACGAATATTTGTTCGCCTAAATGTAGGCTACAAATTTGCAAAAGATCTACTGCTCTTGATGGTCATTAAACCGGCTTGAATTTTCTATAATGTAAGACTGCTTAGATATACACAAAGACTATTTGTAGGTAAAACATTTTCCAAAATTTTCCTTAATTTTCTTGCATTTTTACATATTTTCCATTGTTTTCTCCAAAAAAATTTTTTGGGAAAATTCTGAAAAGTATAGGAAAATTCAAGAAAGTGTAGGAAAAGCTTGGGAAATGTTTTTTTTTATAAAAAATAGTCATCTGTGGGAGAAATAGTTCCCTAACGAGTAGATCAAAGGCATAGGTTTCAAAGCAGTGACATTATAAGTAATCAACTGAAATGCACACAGTCTGTCGGTCTAGCATACAATAATGAATGAAGAAAGAAAATCCTGTTCACTGGAAGTGATGTGTATAATAAGTTGGATTATGAAAACACCAAAACAAAACAAAAAAATTTAAATAATTTATCGTTGTTGAAAGTTAAATTTAAAGAAAAAGAAAAGAAAAACAAAATTGAGACTAACGTCGACAAAATGTTCTTATGAAAAAAAAATGTCTGTACGTAGATGATGAGATATCAAACAAAAATTAATAAAAACAAAACGTAAAATGCATTCACATATGTAGTCATCCCGTAGCGTTCATTGACTTTTAAGAAACGGCAAGCGTATTGCAATACAATCGTTGAATCTATTACTTCATTTATCTGTTCATCGCCTAGTGTTCGACCGAAAATCTTTTACTTCATTCATTTTCACCAGATTTCTTTAACTGCATGAGATCCCATACAACGGAGGTCATCCATTGATTTTTAGTGGTGAACAGTCGATAACAGTCAGCCGTTTCTAAAAGTTTTTGAAAAAAAAAAAAATTACCGAGAACATCCGGTGGGTTTCAGGGTTTTATTGGATTTAAGGCGAAAAAAGTTCAATAATTACACGCTCAACAGACGAAAACGCTGATCTTATAGAGACAAGTTTTTATAGCAAACACAATTTTTATAAATCCTGGTGTGTATGTTTGTTATATACATGCAATGGTACAGCGGAAGTGGTTCTAGCAACTGAGTCTTTCATACAATAATTTCCTATTAAAATTTGATTTCGATTTCATGAAATTTCCTTTGGTTTGTCCTTGATGGTCTCGTATTAACTACTCGCGAATCATTTGCAATCATAGAATCTTGTGACTCCTTGGGAATCGTATACTGCATTAGAAACGAACATCCGATTCGCTTTCTTAGTAGTTTTAGACAGTGGATGTTCTCCGAGTAATTTGAAATTTCTACAGGATGTCTACAGTGTTACAATACAGATAGAACGACGGAAAGAAAATGCATTTATTTATCCATGGTTGGACGTTCAAAGTATATAATTATATATATATCAGTGTCAATTTTTTTGTACATATTTAGAATACGTAGAAATCATTAAAGTGACAAAGAAGAAAATCAAAATTAAACAAAAAGAAAACAATTTTTTTATAAACTTTTGTGTATGGCGACATCGAAACGGTTTTTCCGTTTCGATTACACTGATTCACTACAACACAATTTGGGTGAAACACGATTATCCTATATTGTTTTAGTGAAAAGTATTCTGACCTTCCGTTGCAATTGGTCAGTGATGGCAATATTTTCAATAATTCGTTCATCATCACTCCATTATTTAGTCATTGCATGTGAGTTAAGTAAATTGTCGATACTGGCTTGCTACTCCTATTTTCATCTAAACCCTTCACGGGCTAAAAACTGAAAGCCCTTATGCGCAGATCACAGTAAAACCAATTGATGCAAAAAAAAAATCATAATTTAATGAAAACATGTCGCTTAAAACAGATTACCACCTTTCCTTGCCGTCTGTGAAAGGTTAAAAGTTTTAATGCAAAATCAAATCAGTTTTTTCCCAGTGAAAAATCTTGTCGGTATTAATTGAAACAGACATCTTACTCCTTGTTTCCATCACCAACATCACGAAGTTCCGGAAATTATTTTTTTTTAACAGGTCGTGTGAACTGGAAAATATTTATTTTTGTTTCGAATTTCAAGTTAGTGTCTTAAAGACTCATTCCTCTTCCTAGTCGGTTTAGTATTAATTTTTTTTAGCCTTTTCAAATCGGTTAGTCATGACAATGACGAACATGGACGTTGTCCTCTAATGTAGCAATATGCCTATGTTAAAAGAAACGAAGTAGAAGAATTTTCAACTGTCACTCATTATTTGACATGAAAATCTTTTACTTCATTGGTTTCAACAATCATCATCCATTTTCGTATTATGACAGAACATTAACCAGGCTGTTGTTTGTCGAACAGATCATCTGTTACAGATGACCTGTTGATTTTAATAGGTTGATAGAATATATAATGTAACAGGCTTGCCTTAATTCGGTTTTTTTAATTAATTTTTTCGACCATGCCATTTCATCACCATTTTGCATTTCAATTAAATTTTCGTATTTATTTTGCTTCTTCGCGTCTAATTA
Source organism: Bradysia coprophila (assembly GCF_014529535.1). Lineage (NCBI taxonomy): Eukaryota > Metazoa > Arthropoda > Insecta > Diptera > Sciaridae > Bradysia > Bradysia coprophila. Next base: position 6,588,572 of record NW_023503493.1, on the reverse strand, counting down.
CTTTAAATCTTCCATCCTTCCTCCTACTTATTATAAGTGGTTGTTTGTTAACCGTTCATACAACAATCAGACATTTATTTTTAATCAATTCGTCGAATGAACATAAATCACGCCCTTTGCATGTGGAAATTAACACGTTGCCGATTATTGCGACTTGTAAACTTTAGGCACACCGGAAAGTGATAAGGGAGTCGAAGAATACCTCCAAATAAATTTGACTCGAGCATTTTCCCTTACGTTATCCTAAGATTATGTCATATTGTTCAGGTCAAAGCGGAATGATTACTAGACAAAATGGTCAGACTTCGACGAGTTCTTCTGTTATTAACATGATTGATGGTTCAACAAAAGAGCTTCCATCCAACAACATCATGTCTGATATGAGTGCATTCCGACCCGGCAATAATAGCTGTCAATAATTAACAGATTTAGTAGTAAATAATTCTCTGATTTCGTCTGTATTTTTAAGAAGGAAATCTGACTGTTTTTTACCGCTCCTAAATTTTTGATATTTGGAGATCAATAAAGAATTTCTTTAAGAATTTTACTAATTGTGGAATCTTTAGGAATTTGTTTCCAAAACAAAATTATCAAGAGCAATAAATGGTGTGCTGACAATTTTAGCCTAGCCAGGTTATGGGCCCAGGGCACGGAAGCTATGATCAAATTCAATTTGGTGAGAGTTGTAAACAAGTATAAGTTTTGACAATTTTTCTTTTGTGAACGCGGAATTGGGTGCAAGTCGTTTGGAGTTTGGCAAATACAGTTGAATGGGAAAGTCGATAGTTCAGGACTATCGCCGATGTAGCTTTGAGAAAAGCGTTTGAAATTATCACAAAATTTCCATTTTTACCTTATCCAAAGCTAACAAAGTTGCGGTCGGAATTAAAGGTTCTACATTCTTGAAAATGGAAATACATTAAAATACGCCCAGAAGTAGGCTATAATTGCAGCGTACCATCAATTGCTCATAAGCTCGACCAGACATCAATCTAACATAAACATTTTTTATAAGTGAAACTTGAATCAATCAAAATTAAGTAAAATTTTTATTCAACGGAATCATCAAGAAGAGAAAATACAAAGAGAAAATGTCTATATTTAAAAAACAAAAACAACAAATTGTGTACATTGTACTATAGTTATATGAATAACAAAACTTTTTTTCCCCTGTAATTTAACTATTTTTATTACCAAAAATTTATAATTTTTTTTTCTTATTAAGAAGTATCAGTCAAATTTGACCTTAAATAATTCAAATATAAAAACAAAAACAAGAAAAAAAAATACAAAAAAGTAAGATATATATACGTTTCTAGGTATAAAACAAAAAAGAAGAAGAAAAACAAAAAAAAAACAAACAAACATTGTTAGAGAAAGATATTATTATACTTATTATGTTAACAAATTTTAATTAAAATTAGATAAAAAAGAATTAAAAATCTATACGAACATAAAATTTGGCAATTTTTATTTTAGGTACTTCAGTACCATCAACGACTTCGTTAATGAGTGTGACACGTCCATAACGTTATACCCGAAATAAAGGTTACACATACAACGTTATTTAAGAGGAATCTTCATTTGGCAAAATTGTAGCCTACATTTGAACGCAAAAATATTAAATGTTTGATGATAATTTTGCCCTCGCATCCGGTGGCGGGACATTTCTACACGGTCACTATCGTCAGGACATTTTTTGGTCGGTATTATCGTCCTGACAATATTTAAAAAAAAAATCATTTTAGACGATTTTATCGTCCTGAGTGGAAATTTTACGAACGAAAATATCGTTTTTTGAACGATATTATCGTCTAAAAAACCATATTATCATTCCTGACAATATTGACCGTGTAGGAAAGTCGCCTCACGTCGCATCCTTTTTGCAAAAAGTAAAAACATCTTTTGGTATTGAAATGGAGTGAAAGTTTGTGATGTAACCTTAATCAGTGAAAATTCAATAGTTCACGACAATTGACACATATTTTGAGTTTTCTCGTTATATTACATCACCACAAATGTTTCTATTCTTTTTTCAAATACAACACATTTCAACACCAAAGGATGGTTTTACTTTTTCCAAAAAAGATGCGAGGGCAAAGCACGCCATACGTGTGCTTCAGAATTTGAATTTTCGATGAATCGATGGATGAACGAATACAACTAATTTTTATTAAAGGCTAACACATTCGTGGTCGTTATTGCGGTCGTACATTTTTCAAAAAGGATTCTGATGAAAAGATATCACCAAAGAGGAACAACATGCAAATGTAGGCTACAATTTTAGCTGAGCACCGATGCCTCTTAAAGCAATTCCGATCAAACCCCAAACTTTCAAAAGAACTGATACTGATATCGCTGAGGGTGACGCGTTCTGTGTACGGAATGAAGAGGAAAAAAACGGCACTGTGCTTGACAACGTTATTAAGAAGACCTTAGCTTATAAGCCAGCAGCGTCTACAATCAATTATTTCAATACAAGACAGCGCTCTGACCAAATTTATTTAAAACGGTCAGGCAAGTAGTAAACTTATTGTATAGGGAGAAAATCAATGGCTTATGAATGTCAACCAGCATTTAGTCAGTTAGCTTTCGCCCGCCGACAACATTACTATCATTTTTATCACTTAACCTGTCATAGAAATTTGGATGGCACCAGTAAAATTATCAAATCTATTACTTCTATTTATCAAACTTATATTGAGTTATAGCTCATTCGATTCGTTGAACTGATGCGAGTAAAACGTAGTACTACGTTTGGTGAAATTTATTTTGTTGTCGACGATGGAGGGTCTGCTAAAAGGGGCCCAAAATCGTTTTTTTGCAATTACTCGAGTGAAACAATTTCGGGAAAAAACTTTTGTGCACCGTACAACTGAAATACGACGTTTTTATTAATCGCAGATAGCATTGAAATGCTTGGTTTTTTCGATCTAAGGCGAGAATGAAATTTCATATATATTTTCCCGCACTAGGTAGGACTACTTGATGATTCGATTGTTCGTCGAAGTGATTTCTTGATTTGTTTGGGTTTTTGTCTATTTCAGTTGTCCGGTGCACAAAACGTTGTTCTTACCTCGACAGGAAATGGATTTTTTCAGCACACGTCCTAATTTAGGACCGGTGCTGAAAAATTCGTCATTTCCTGTCTTGGTAAGAAAAATACTATTTTAGCTACGTTTGAAGGCCTTGAAGAGACGATCATTTTGAGTATACACACCACCAGGTCCATGTTCACCTGACGGTGATATTAATGACTTTAGGTGAAAAAATAGGTGATTCGAATGAGCTATAACCACGACAGAGTAAAGTTAACCAGGCAGGAGCGCTTGTTTGACTAGGGACCTGAATAATCTAGTAGCCCTTGATATTTTGCGAATAAAATTTTTCAATTTATGTCAGTGTTCATTTGAGTTCATTTTCATCCCATGTATTAGGTCCCTTATTTGACGTTTCGAAAATGAACCGCTCCTGCCTGGTTTATTTTACTCTGCCGTGGCTATAACTCAATAAAATCCGTGACACCTTGTCTTAAAATGTCTGATTTTGTTCGATGTTTTGGCGATATCACTCTTAATTCAATAATAATAATGACTACGTTCAAGATATAGTACAGTACTAGGCAATGGGGCAAATGATGGAAATGGTACTTCTTGTATGAAACAAGAATTTGCCCCATTGTCAAGTAAGGTATTTTATTCAAAAACTTGAGGTAAAATTCCTCTGAAGGATGAACAAAGTTATTACAACAATTTTCACACGATCAAATAGATAATGTACCAACTTAGCATGATTCGAAATATTGTCCTGCGAATTCGTGCCCGGCATCACAGATCAGTCTTCGTCCTCGTCTTCATCCTCGTCTGGATCCCGTGGAATTTCTATTGTTCTATTAAATAGAACTGGTGGAACAGCATCGCAATTATTTTGATCCGTTTTCAGGAAAGATGAGCGAGAGAATCCAAATTGTTTCAAGACACGGTAAGCTTTTTTCAATACATGAGCCGGGGGATTTCGTTTTCTCGTCATCAGCCATGCTGATTCTGTATGTTGAATGAACAGTTGCTTTAACTATCTGTTACGGCTGCAAGGCTCAAATCAGACTCGGATTGACCTGTTTCATCAAGTCATGTTAACTTGAACCAGATTTCAACCTGAACCTGATGAGTTGGTGCGACCCGAATATCTGTTGGGTTTGACATGAACCTAAAACTTTCAGGTTGAATAAGGTCGGGTTCGGGTAACCCGAAATTTTTACAAGAGAAATCACAAATTTTCACGAATTTTTTCGGGCTACTTGGTCTAAGCTGAAAATTTCAGGTTCAGGTCAGGTTTGTGAGAAACCTGAAAGTAAATGTTCAGATTCGGGTCGAACCAATTCAAGTTCTGGTTGAACCCGAAATAGAACATTTGAGGTTCAGATCACGTTCAAGTCGTGCCTGAAATTTTAGTTCAGGCTCGCGTATCGGCCAGACTAAATCCGAACCGTTCCGAGCATTGAATTTTATCAATTCTACCTGAATGCACAACCGATCCAATTCCATTACACGACCAAACTACCGCGTAGTTATTATAGTCCGTTCCCAATACGGTCATTGTGATGTTGTAATTTACCAGTAGAGTTGTGTAATGAATAGTGTACGTTGCTTCGCCACCGACACCGACCCCGGTTAGTTCCACTGTACCAGACATATTTTGTTGAACGTTTGTTCTAATGGAAAAGACAGTCAATCTCAGTGTGCAAGTGGTTTTCTCAAGAGTCGTGTGCTTTTTTGGAAGTTCCAAATGTTCTTACATTTGATTCGTCATCACATTGTTCACCCATATTTTCCCATCAGCTCTTCGTTCGTATGTAGCTGCGATACAGCGAGATGCCAATTCATTGATCGTAAAATATCGTTCAACCTCATACCATGTGCCCAAATATTGCTCTATTTTAAGCTTGAGCGTCGTCTGAATTGTGCGACAGCCGCCGATCGATGGTATTTGGCATTTCGTAATTGAGCTTAAATAAATCAGCCCAATAAGAATTTGTTTGTAAACCATCAGCGTCACTGAAAAGATAATTAACATAATATTTAATGTGGGTTTCGTGCATTTGAAACGACAAATGTTCCACTTTTCTATGTTCTTATCGTTTCACCACAACGAAATTAAAAATTAAATCTTTGCGGTGTCATCATAAGTAACCAAGGGCAAGGTTATAAGTTGAGTACCTAATGTTGGTTTGTCAATCTCTGGTTAATAGTTAGATCAAATGAAGTAATAGATTGGATTTTCTGATAGTAGAAATGCTGATGTGCTTTCCGTTTGGGAAAAGTTAAACTTTCAATTTGGTTGAAAATGAAATTAGTTTTTCCGGTATATTTTCTATGTTCACTTGAACACATTGAGAAGAGTTTTTAATTTGTTGTGAAAATCTTCACACTCTAACAAGTGAATTAGAAAAATTAAAACTAGTCGTTTAACATAAAAAGAAACATAAGAATTCAATCGTTTATTGTAAACAAAGAGTCAACTTACTATCACTTTCTTCTAATCACATCAAGCTAAAGAAGTTCTTCGAAAATAAAAGTTTTCTTTTTCAACGAGATTTGAATTCAAAAACGAATTATTAACTGAAGAAAGAAAACACTTGAAACTACTTCCGATCCAGATTTGGACAATACGATCACTAAAAGATTTTGCTATACGACACACTTTTTTATACATTCCCGAGTAGTCATAAAATTTTACAATTTTTAGCCCCGTACGAAGTACAAAGGGGGCTCATAGGAATACGATGCCGTGTGTAATTGATGGCATTCGAGCAGGCTAATTCGAAGATGGGCATATTCGGGTCGGCTCTTCGTGAGTTACGTTAAGTAAAGTGAGTTAGGGCCGCCTAAGTATTTTATGGTCTTTTGAGTATACGGCAAAATGAACGGTAGAAATGTAAATAAAACGGCAAACGACAGATATTGACCATTAAGGCTGATAATGGTATTATTGGTACAAAATACTACTCTATTTGACGTGGTAAAACTTCTATTGCACCGCTAGGTTGACGATACCAATCGAGGAACATAGTGCATAACTGCTATAAGGATGTTTATAAGAACCATGTAGTCATACGAGCGATTACGCGAGTAATAGTAGGAGGCTCTTATATTAGTACATTACTGCTATAAGGCTGTATATAAGAGACGTGTACGTATACGACCGCTTGCGCGACATAATTTTGCTTGCAAAACCTTTAGCACTCTAGGGTAAATTTGTTTACCGTCATGTGTATCACGACAATACACACACACCGTATGCGATAATATTGAAATCGGATGAATGGACCGTGAGTTAGGGCCCTAGAAGTACCATTTCCATCATTTGCCCCATTGCCTAGTACTGTACTATATCTTGAACGTAGTCATTATTATTATTGAATTAAGAGTGATATCGCCAAAACATCGAACAAAATCAGACATTTTAAGACAAGGTGTCACGGATTTTATTGAGTTATAGCTCATTCGAATCACCTATTTTTTCACCTAAAGTCATTAATATCACCGTCAGGTGAACATGGACCTGGTGGTGTGTATACTCAAAATGATCGTCTCTTCAAGGCCTTCAAACGTAGCTAAAATAGTATTTTTCTTACCAAGACAGGAAATGACGAATTTTTCAGCACCAGTCCTAAATTAGGACGTGTGCTGAAAAAATCCATTTCCTGTCGAGGTAAGAACAACGTTTTGTGCACCGGACAACTGAAATAAACAAAAACTGAAAGGCTTTCATGAGATTTTCATAATTTTTTTTTATTGGGGTAATCGAACACCGAATAGAAGGTTGTTGAAAATTTCTTGAAAAAGTTTAAAATTTGGGACCTTGGATTAAGGCCGCTACTCGGCCCTATGTGGATTTGACTGTTTAACGTGTATTACAACCAAAATCACGCATTGTTATCATTTAACGTGAACAACAAAAAAGGTTCAAGAGGTGTTGCAATTTAGCGTGAACGGTAACAAGTCCCACGACGAGTTATCATTTAATGTGACAGTCACGTCGTGACTGAAAACGATCTTCACGATTGATTGTTGTTTATTGTGACCATCAACCAACATTACAAGTTGTTATTAATTTAACGTGATCAAAAAAAAATCCACGACGAGAATTTACAGTAACAGACATATCGAATTTTTAACGTGAGCGAATACGTGTCTTGCAATAGTTCAGCTCCTGCATAAAGTACATGAAGCTCGAATCGGGCTGAAGTTAGCCCAACGCCAAAATTATGACTAGTAACAAATATGCTTATAAGTACATAAGATGTATGTGTGTACACTGTACATAACAAATCATATTACATAAAGAGTTATGCTATCGCTATTATGTACTTATGCCGGCCTCGAATTTGGGTCGGACCCAAATGTTCCTTAACTTTAAATTGTATACATTTGGGTCGGCCCAATATGTTCAGCTCTTATGACTGCCTCGAATATTGGTCGGACCCAAATGTTCTTCAGTTTTGAGTTTTATACATTTGGGTCCGACCAATATGTTCAGTACTTATGACTGCCTTGAATTTGGGTCGGACCCAAATGTTCTTCAGTTTTGAGTTTTTTACATTTGGGTCGGACCAACATGTTCGGTAATTATGACTGCCTCGAATATTGGTGGGACCCAAATGTTCTTCAGTTTTGAGTTTTATACATTTGGGTCGGACCAATATGTTCGGTAATTATGACTGCCTCGAATATTGGTCGGACCCAAATGTTCTTCAGTTTTGAGTTTTATACATTTGGGTCCGACCCAAATTCGAGGCAGTCATAAGAGCTGAACATATTGGGCCGACCCAAATGTATAAAACTCAAAACTGAAGAACATTTGGGTCCGACCAATATTCGAGGCAGTCATAATTACCGAACATATTGGTCCGACCCAAATGTATAAAACTCAAAACTGAAGAACATTTGGGTCCGACCCAAATTCGAGGCAGTCATAAGTAGTGAATATATTGGTCCGGCCCAAATGTATAAAACTCAAAACTGAAGAACATTTGGGTCCGACCCAAATTCGAGGCAGTCATAAGAGCTGAACATATTGGTCCGACCCAAATGTATAAAACTCAAAACTGAAGAACATTTGGGTCCGACCAATATTCGAGGCAGTCATAATTACCGAACATATTGGTCCGACCCAAATGTATAAAACTCAAAACTGAAGAACATTTGGGTCCGACCCAAATTCGAGGCAGTCATAAGAGCTGAACATATTGGGCCGACCCAAATGTATACAATTTAAAGTTAAGGAACATTTGGGTCCGACCCAAATTCGAGGCCGGCATAAGTACATAATAGCGATAGCATAACTCTTTATGTAATATGATTTGTTATGTACAGTGTACACACATACACACACATCCATCTTATGTACCTATAAGCATATTTGTTACTAGTCATAATTTTGGCGTTGGGCTAACTTCAGCCCGATAAGCTCGAATTGATTCGACTACTGTTAAGAGGAACCGGTACTTAGCTAAAATTGTAGCCTACGCGTGTATTGTATCTCATTTTCTTTGAATAACGTTATTCGATTAACCCAATTGAAATCGGTGTCAAATACCTTTAAATTTCTTGTAAAAAAAAAGTTTTGTAATAAATAATGGCGTTTCCTTTAATCGGGATAATGATTCGTTGCATCATATTCCTTCTAATTATACAGACAATAAAAACTTCAAAATTTTTAATTTCAGAATAATTTAAATTTTGAGTGCTAACGAATAAAAACTGATTTCAGCCACTGTACGTGCAACCATAGCACTGCTACTAGCATGAACACTGAATTGAACAGTGTCAAATTCGGAGACTTTAGTGATACGAGCTACCGCTTAGGATTGTGTTCAAGAGTAAAAATTGGAAATCCTCGAGAGTATTGACACTGACACTCTTGGACATGCTCTAGTTATCATGTGTTGAATAGTCATTAGTTATGATGTGACACTGAACCTACAATAGCACAGAAACAAATACTTGAGAGAAAACACCGTTGTCTCTAATTTTTCAGAACACAATGGTTTTTGATACTCTTAATCCGTGTTATCTCAGCTGTTGCAAAATATACATACTATGCCTCTGCAAACCACCATTTTCAGTGAAAAGCGAAAATTTTTGCATTTATCTAGGCAGACAAAGTGATGATTCACTCGAAATGAGGTTAGTGATTTGCTATATAATATTTGAAACTCTACGGGTAGAGGTGCCGAGAACGGAAACAAAACATATTTCTCTGAAAAACGATCGCAGGCATGATGAACATATAAAAACGGTTTTTCTAACTCATATCTCTTTGCACACATTTTCTTTACTTTCCGAGATATGAATTGATTTTCGAGACTCGTTTCACAATGTCACAATTCCACTCAGGCACTCGCATGAGGCTCGGAACAGGTCAGGTTCAGGTCAGGTCAGGTCAGGAGAAAAAATACCTGAGTTAATCAGGTCAGGTTCAGGTAATTTCCAAACCTGACCTGACCTGAACCTGACCTGAACCTCACCTGAACCTCACCTAATATGAAAAATAACTGATCTGACCTGATTTGACCCGAATTTGATAAAAGACTAATTTGAATATTATGGGCGTTTCCTTTCAGCTTAGATTTGAGTCAGGAAGCATTGTTTCGGAAATAATACTAAACTTATTAGCCAATTTATTGTTATTGTTTTCTTCGCGATTTATGGAAGAAATAAGTCGAACATTTTAAACGGTAGAAATCATAAACATTAAAAACTATAATTCATTATTTTCGTAAGAGGAACAAAATTTAAGGCTTGTACCACGATTTAACGCACATAACCGCGTGGATAGTTTTGTGTGTGAGAGAGGTGGGGGTAATAACGTCAACAGCTCCAAATAAGTCTACTTCAACAAAGACCGATCCGGACTGAGCCACGAAAAAATCGCGAGCCACACTCGCTAAAGAGGGAAATGTTCCAGAATGGGCCTTCCAGTAGTCCGTTTGTCAGAACAAAACAATAGTCACACAAAACAATGCAATATTGAGGCATATCATTTGACTGTAAAAATAAATGATTTGGGATGTATTGTAGTACTGGTGTAGACTTGCCGAGACTTGCCTCTTAAAAGTACTATACCCTAAATCAACATCAGGCTCGTGTTTAAAATAGCCTTCACTGCTTGACTGTTTTTCAAAATGTTTTTTTTTCGTTTTTAATTTATAAATACTTAGTAGAATAGAACTTTTATATAATTTCGCAATAATTTATAAAATTATCAGAAATGTAAAAAAATAAACAAACATAGCTAACGCCGACCCGTACGAAACACCTATTCGTATCAAAAGCCTTTAATGTGAAACTCTTCATTTCTCTTACTTCATTTTCTTCTCTGCTGAAAAACTATTCTTCCTTTTAAATCACTTACATTATCCACTCTTTGCCTTGTTATCATATACAATTAAATTGCCGGAGGCAATATAGACATCCCCGTACGAAGTCAAATTTCATAAATTCCTATTTAAACAGCTATATACCGCTATAATTACCTATATTTCACTATAAATAAACATTTCACAGATAAATATATGCTATTATATAGCTCTATATGCCTGTATATAGCTCAATATAGCTGTATATAGGTATATATAGATGTCCATATATGGAATCCCTGAAACCCCTCACACTTAACACATTATTTCCATGTTAACAGAAACTCTCTAAGTACAAATTTTCCCACTTTATATCACTTTTACTAAAATCCAATATGGCCGCCGGCAGCCATTTTGTTAGGAGACCGGAAATAGTACCGACGCTTTACATTCGTTAATACCTTTCAAACAAAAAAAAATTCATGAAATTCGGTCAAAATTTACTCGAGATATTGACAAAATACTCCGCGTTCACTGTACGGCCGAGTAGCCAGATAAGAGCTCACTCCAAGAGACCTAGCTCACGCTCCGGAGAACATAATTTCATAAAACAGACGAAATATGTTCAAATGTGGCCGGTCTACAAGCAAAAACTGCTTGCCGCCCTGTGCCTGTTCCACACCAAGGGGTCTAACTCACGAGTCGGTCATCCGATTTCCATTTTTTGTCGATCGGTATTGTAAATACCTTTTATTTGACGTATCACTTACAAGTTTAACGTTTAAATGTCCGGAGATATCTTCGAAAAACCGTAAAGCACTTATTGGGCCACAGCTCGGGAGGGGTCGATCCAAAATCACTCATCTTCGAACTTAGCCTGTCTTTTGACATTACCAAACGGGAAAAAAAAGAATTTTCAAAATCGGATGCGTTTTACTTAAGTTATCGTGCAGACAGACAGACGGACAGACGGACAGACGGACAGACAGACGGACATTTTTTTTCTCGCGGATTTGGCATCTCTAGACAACCACAATAGGTTTCCCCTTACTCAGGGAGTCCAATTCGACGTGTTACAAACGTATGCGTAAACCTATAAGACCCCAGTACTTCGTACGGGTCTAAAAATTCAGGTTTTTTCAGGTCAGGTCGAAACAGGTTAAAGATCACTTCAGGTCAGGTTAGGTAATTAAATTTCAGGTCAGGTCACGTTAAGAGATATTTCAGGTCAGGTTTCAGGTTGACCTGACCTTTTCCGAGCCTTACACTCGCACAGATAACCATAATATCGCCCAGACTCGAACTGACTGTGAAATGAATTAATTAGCATACTGGAGCTATGCGGTTCTTGTGTTCGGTTTGGATTTTTTTGTTAAATGAAGAAGTGAAGAATGAAAAAAAAATTATTAGGTTTAGTGGCGACGAAACTAGCCATTCACAGAAAGAATTCTGGTCGATGGGTCAACCCCATCTATGGCATAAAATTTAGACCAGGAACTAATTTTGGGAGGTATATTTTCCTGCTATTTCCCAAATTTTCACAAAAAATAGGAAAATTAAAGATAGTAGCGAAGTTTTGTGATTTGACTTTGGTGATTCTTCACTTCACTGGAATAATTTCAATAAGAAAATGTCTTTCCAAAAATAGTCTTTGGTTTAGACCAAGATGTCCATTTTACTGTAACCCCTCGATTTAACTGTATGTAGCACTTTCATCTCGAACTTAATATGTTGTTGTCCTTGTCGACAACCGATGATGATACTCATGAGAAAAGGAAAACTCGCCGATTTTCACAAAAACAAATGTCACAAATTTATTTCGTAATTCAAATTGAACAGAAAAAAAAATCAGCGAAGAACAATAACGCCTAAGCCTAAAAAAATGATAATCTCTACAGGGTATAATAAGCCATAATCATAATACTTCAATGGAGTGAGGAAGAAAAAGTTTCTCTCTCTCTCTTTTAAATAAACAATAAATTATCACTCGATCACTTATCCAACAACATTTTCCCATATTTCAACGACAATTGATTATTGTAGTTCATGACGGCGTCGTTAAACCCAATGCTGTTGCGCAAAAAGATCACTTTCACGATACTCAGTACGGATCGATTCGGATTCGATGATACGAACTCGATGCGGTTCATCAAAATATTATTCAGAAAATTTTTACCCATCGCGCGCAACCCATTCAAGCGAATTTCACCGTCGGACGTCAGCACAATTTCCTCATAGACACAGCCAAGAGCATAGATTAGTCCCACGGTAAAGTGGGTCATCAGCAGAAGATTTTTAATTCGAATTCGGTCCGGTGAATGCAAATTGATGGCGTTGACTAGTTGGTGGAAGACGTCCTTCTCGAATCGATCGTAAAATTGTACTTTTCCGTAGCTGATGATATCGATGGTTATGATGAGATCCGTACTAGCTGAATCTACGGAAATGATCGAATCGCTTCGGGATGTCCAGTCCACATTGTTATTCAGACTGTCATCGGTATCATCCATGATTTCCAGCAACAGTTTCAGACATTGATCGAACACAAATTTACTGCTGACAATTTGTTGGATGGGTTGTCCGTAGAACGGTTTCAGGATGTCATTATGCCGAGTGTTCAGTGTTAATGGCACCGGTTCGATTCGATTTTGAAAGCAAAATCGTTTCTCGATGCCTTCCAGTCGTGCACGCAGTTCCACCATTTTGTCGTTCTTGGCGAGATTCTTAAACATTAAACGAGAAGTGAACGATCCAGCAACAGCGGTCACCGGTCCACAGACGTTGCCCGCATCCGAACACGGTTTGCCGTACAATAGTTTCATTCGTTCGGGAATCGATTTGATGCGATACACTCGGCAATATTCCTTTCGTATTTCGTACCGCAGATCGAGTACCTGTTGCTGATCACATTCGGGCTTCTGGAAATGATAGATGTTCGTCTGGATCGCTTTCGTCTGGCAGAGCATAAACATTTTCGCACAATCGTTGACCTGTTCGATGAAGTCTTTGGGTATCATGTCTAAGGCGAACATTGGAGCCTCGACGTGCGTCATCCGATTTGCCATTTCCAGGACGTAGCTGATGTGTTTGTAAATTCGCTGATAGCCGTTACAGATGACATACACTTCCGAGTTGCCGTGTTTCGATGCGGCTGGCTTGAAGATGTCAACTTTGTCAAAAACATTGACCAAGAAATACAGCAGACTGACGGTGGTCAACTCGAAGAACGTGAACATTTTCAACACGAACGTTCCACCCATATCCAGTATTTGAAGTGCTGCTACCACCTCGGCAAAATGTAAATAATGGACCTTGTTCTCCTGATCGTCCGGGCACTCTATACAATCGACGGATCCATCTGCCGTGACTAGACTTATCTAAAATTCGAAAGAGAAAGAGAGAGAAAAACGACCGTTACGACCTCGCTGTTCTAAGACGTTCACGGAAAATGGATTTACTTTTCCCATTCTTCGGCACCGTGCCACCAGTTGGTCCACATTACGCTTGTTAGTTATATTGCCGGTGAAATCTTCGCCAAACTCCCAATTGTCGAATGTCCGGAGCATGAAGCGATCGTCGAGAACGGCACTGTCAAACGAATTGCCCTCATAGTACGGGTTCAATGTCGTAGCGCACCAGTTAAACTTCGATTTTGGATGGTTGAGCTGTATATAGTGATTGAGAGCAGCAACGAACGCGCCAGGTGCTTCGCACAGATGCACCTGAAAGAATGGTTCATAAAGGAGTTTAGTACAATGCGTTGGAGTGGTGCTGGTTCTGAACACGAACCGAATTAAATTCTCCTCGGGCATCGACTTTGACAATAGGAAAGGCGCTCAGGCATTCATAGAATTTACACCATGCCTTCGTCACAAATTCCGCCTTCACTTCGGTTCGCAGGTACCACGCAATAGCGCTGCTCGGATCACGTTTCGCTGTGTATTTACTCCACGTGTCCAATGGATAATCGTTCAGTTGGTCTTTGACGTGATTGAGCACACTCTTGATCCACAGCAGTTCCGGCACCGTTTGGTTCTTCTGACGTTCATCGAAAATGTGGTCGATCAGTGGCAATTTCCAGTGTAATGGCTTGCGGAAGTGGAATTTCTTTTTGAAAAAATTGCCGACTGATTCACTGAGACGATTGTTGGTAGACTTTGGCACAGATGATTCGGTTGATGGCGGTGAACGTCGTAGAGAATAATATTTAGTTTTGGTGAACTTTGAACCACTGCTGTTGTCGGACACATTGCGGAACATTATGCTTGACAAAGGACAACAATTGACCACTTCCACTATAAATCACATTCGGTTTGGAGTTTGTTCGACGATTTTCGGTTGAAAAGGTTGTCCACCGACGATATACAAACAACAATAATAACTGTTCATGTTCAGCACAACAAAACAAAACAAAACAGCCGATGCAGTGAAATGTAATAGATCTAATGTCGATTGATCGGGCACCACTGTACACTTTGAAGAGTGCCGGGTAACACTAATCACAAAGTGGGCGCGTAGATTTCGTTGCGGTTTCAATGTAATTTGTCAAGTATTTTACGTCCCAATGTTTTAACATCTCACAAGAAACATTGTAAAATTTGTGAAAGTGAATCATGTCCCATCCCCTTTGAAGGCTATGAATAAATGTTAAGTCGATACGCCGTCTGCTATCATAATGACTAGTTTAACTTAGTAAATCTTAACCGATTTCGATAGGTTTGTAGTTGTCAATCATTTGTTATTTTGCTGAAAGGACTAGGGAAAGAGAAAAGTGAAATTCGACATTTGGGAATTGTTGTGACTTAAATCCACAAGGATTTCGTTGAACAAATGAAAATCTAGATTTTTATCTGTTGAATTTTGGTTAGACTGATAATAAAATTTCGTCAAAATTTCGTCCAGTATGTGTGAAATGGCTGGCAGACAGCTTCATTTCTGCCTTACTTCGGATATGTATATTCCAACGTCTGACATCAATACTCTCTCTAGCAAACAAACTCTCAGCTCTATGTGTCAAATTCACACGAATCAGGGTATTTTTATCAGTGTAGGCTGCGAACGCGTGAGAATGAAATACTAAAATAAGAAATCTAGATTTTCATTTGTTAAACAAATTTTGTGTGGAATAATTTACAAACCACAACAACTCCCAAAACAGAAAGCATGTCGAGTTTCACTGTTCCCTCCTTTTAAGATGAAAATCTGGAACGATGTCTGAAGTTGAGCTTTGGTTCATTATTCCCTTGACTGCAAGTCATGGGTCTTACGAATTATAAACACTCTAAAATGTTTGTCACACAATGTTCACTACTATGATTGAAAATACATGGAATGTATGACCAAAAACCTTAAATACAGAAAATGTTTGTCACACTTTGTTCATTCCTTGATGCCACGATAACTTGAGTAATTCTAAACGGATTTCCAAAAACTTTTTTTAATCGACAAGGAATTGAATTCCTCAGATCAAGTTTGAAGATGGGCTATGAAAGACCGATGATCTTAAAGATATTCCCAAAAGAATTTTTGTCTCGTCGCTTGATGCCACGATAACTCGAGTAGTTTTCGACGGATTTCCAAAACTTTTTTTTTTAATCGACCAGGAATTAAATCCCTCAGGTTAAGTTCAAAGATGAACTATAAGAGACGGGTGATCTTAGAGATATTCTCAAAATAATTTTTGTTTTGTCGCTTGATAACTCGAGTAGTTTTCGACAGATTTCCAATTTTTCTGTTTTTTTCGACGAGTAAATAAATTTCTGAAGTTAATTTCGAAGATGGTCTATAACAGATGGGTGATCTTAGAGATACTCTTAAAAGAATTGTTGAGTTATCGCTTGATAACATGATAACTCGAGTAATTCTCAAAAAAAAAAATTTTCGAAGGGGAATTAAATTTTTGAGGTTAATTTTGAAGATGGGCTATAACAGACAGATGATCTTAGAGATATTCTTGAAAGAATTTTTGAGTTTTCGCTTGATAACTTTGTCGAATGAAAATATTCCCTTAGAATTATTTGCTAAAAAAGTCTTACACACACGGAATTTTGAAAACCGACACATTTTCTATTTCTGTGTTTTACTTGAGTTTCTGATTTCTCCATATAAAAATACATGCAAAATCCACAAAAAACCAGTAAATCACGGAACAGTTTTCAAAATTCCGCGAGTGTATAATCTAGAAAATTTTAACGAGTGTGAACTTTGCGGCCAGAGCGAAGCGAAGGTCGTATTCATACGAGTTTAAATTTATTCAGGAGTTTAGCAAGAAATACGTTCTCATTACAGCGTCTTTTAGCAGACACAGTAATATCGAAGCATCTTTTGTTTGAAAAGGAGCGAACAATTTATGACAAAACAAGACAAAGAGACAAAGATCAATCTATGATATTTTTGCAACAATTACAAATATCTATTGAGAAAATATCAGTCAGTCAGTCAAGGGACCTGACCCACCCATAAGGTGAGGCCTAGTTTGGTGAAATATGCCGCCTTAACCATTCATTAGCGGCAACGCACTTCAAGAAAAAGTGTCAAATAGAGTACTATTTTGTATGGAAAATTTTTACAGATTTAGGGATGGGAGACCTTTTATATTATCGATAATATCAATCAAAACAATTTATCGATAATTGATATATCAAATCGTTATCGATAATTTGATAATTATCGATAATTATCGAATTATCGATAATTTGATAATTATCGAAATATCGATAATTATCAAAATATCGATAATTATCAAAATATCGATAATTATCAAAATATCGATATTTCAATAATTATCAAATTTTGATATTTCCGAAAATAATTGATAATCATAAAGTTATGTTACTGTGAAGAAATTGAAAACTGTTCTAAGCAACTTTTCGAGATCTCTGTCTAATTTATCATCATCCTAATGGAAAGATGGAAGAGTTACAGCTGAAAACTGCATGCATTTGTATTGGTTTATCTAAATATTCATATCCATAGTAGCTATCAAAATATCGATTTTTCGATAATTATCAAAATATCGATATTTTGATTATTATCGAGATATCGATATTTTGATAATTATCGAAATATCAATTATTATCGATTATCGATATTATTTTTGATAATTTTCGATAGAAAAATTTATCGATAATCGATTATCGATAATCGATAATTATCGATTATCAATATCAATATCGCCCATCCCTATACAGATTATTTTACACTGCAAAAATTGGTTTGATACACTGTACCGTTTCAGTAATCTATTTAGAGTACCACTCATGATTGAAATGCGTTGCTAGCTGGCATGCATTTCAGACGTTTTACTCTTTAATCTATTACTTCATTTGATCAAACTATTCTCAAGAGACTGATTTCAAATCTTTTACTTCATTTGTGTTGAACATGGTTTTGTGCCACATCAACGCACTGTGCATCCCATGGGAGAGAAGAGATTTGGTTTCTCTGTTCGTTTTTGGTGTCTTATTTTAGCAATTTTACTTAGGCATTTCAGCTGGAATCTCTTGCAGTGACGCGAAACGTCCTGTTTAAGGACGCATCGATTTGATCTACGCAGAATCGTCAAGCAATAATAAAGTTTCTTCGCATGAGTTGTTTTATTTGGTGTTGACCCACCCATGCTCTTTCTATCAGGTTGGTTCTCCTAACTTTTCCAGCTATTCGTAAAATGAGTCATCGCACACTTTAATTGATGCAAAGTGCGTTAGCCACATATACCACATTCATCGGAGACTATCGTTTACTACTTCAGTTGAAAGATAGATAGCAAGGTAGAGCTCACGTTCCATTTGCACTTAAATCGAGGGGGAAACAACACGAGCGAATGGTGGGACAGTGTTAAGCGAATAATGAACGAATAAGGGCGAATAATGGGGAAATAATAGGCGAACTATGGGCGAATGGCATAAAAACAAAGAAATAACGAAGCTCGTTTGAGCTGTAAGAAATAAGACACCATCAGTAGTAGGGTGGAGTGATTTACAAATTTGTTTGTATTGAATTTTGATGTGGCCTAAATACATCAAAAATCTTGACCAGCACTACTAAATGTATGGTAAAAATATGGAAATGCCAGATTTTGTGTGAAACACTAGAACTGTAAGAAGTTTTACGCAACTGAAGTAGTAGATTTACTGATTTTGTTGATCAGCATGACCCTAAAAGGCTTCTTCTTTAACTGACGTCAATCACAAAGGCTTACTGAATCGATTACTATTCTTAACAGAAGACTAGTGCAGAATATTTTACTTTGTTGGTTTTAGCTTGACGGATCGCAAAAAAGCAAAACTCTCTTCTTTACCAAAAACAAATTAAATTTCGTTTTTATTGCAAATTCCAACGAGTAACAAAGTTAACATCCACATGCTCCAACGCTCCTCACTCTTTGGATATCAGATAAACGATCGTAGATATTATCTTCTTGCCATTGTCATGATGCAACAGATTCAGACACGGATCGCGAATCTTTTCCTCCAACAATTTTGCCAATTCGATTCTCAGACACTTGACCATTTCTGCCACCTACACGAAAGCGGGAAGAAAATTGTTAGACAAAATTTGACTCAAGTAGAAAGGAAACCCGTTGGACATTACTTGATGTGACGATGCTTGCAGCATAATCCATCCGTCTCGCAACAGTAAAATGAATTCTCCGCCATGCAGTTCAATGTTGATATTACTTCCCGAGAACAGTACCAACGGCAGTAACGGCACCATTGTACACTCTCGGATGAAAATTTTTGATGTTTTCACTTTCTCCTGAAAGACCATGAAGGGAGACGTGAAATGCCCGACCACCGAATTCACCGACGATGGATGGATGAACACATATCCGTCCTGATTCGTTTTGAACCGCAATTCCTTCGGCAGCGGTTCACGTGGCACAGCTCCAGCCGCACTCATAACGAAACTCTTCTCCGGCGTTAAAACTTTCACAACATTTGGATACAATGCTGCACAGAGCAGAGCGGCTAACAACCGATTATTGTCGCCATTCACATTCATTTCCGTGCCGGTTGTCTCGAATACCGTGTCTTTGAATCGCTGTTTGCGACCGGTTTGATTGCCTGGTACAAAGCCGATTGACATGAGTAATTCCAGAAATTGTTGCTTAATCTCGACGAGCGTTTCGAGCGTTTTCCAAGACAGAAATGATTGTTCGGCGTAACACTTTCCGGCGTATTTACTTCGCTTACTCGCTTCCAGCCAGGCCTGAAACGAAAATGGTGAATTTCAAGGACTTTTTGTATGTCAAATGAGTGTTCTCACCCTGTACGCTTTTAAAACAGTCAAATGGTCACTGTTGCACATGGCAAATTCCTTTTTCTTCGAATCAGCTTCGTTTCGCTTGGAAAAGGGTGAAACGAAGGGGGATTTGTAGCTAAGGCAAGCTGCTATCGTCAAAACACTGTCGACACACTAGAAACGTAAAATCAAAAGGAAAATGTTAGGTATGACGGGACAAGGAGACATCCAAGCAATACCTGAAATATAGCACCGTACAGCATCAGCTTTCCTATTCGAACATCGACGGGAAGTGCAGCTAAGTGATGACCGAGCGCTGTTAGATTATCATTCGCATCGAAAGCTCCAACATCTTGCAATCGTTTCACTGCTGACGTTACGCTCTCTTCTGATGGTGGCTCCAATGTGTTCTCTGCAATAAAGCAACGTTACTTGATGGTACAACGAAAATGCATCGATTCCGAGTCTCACCAATGACGCTGTTCACATTCCGGGAGTGGAAATTCGGCAAAGTCTTAATCCGTAACAGTAACTGTTCCAACGGAACCCGATGAATTTCTGGCACTGGTTGACTGCTGAAATGATTCGCGAACCGATGTTTTGTAAACAAGTGAATAGCCACACCAGGCATCACACGACCGGCACGACCTTTGCGTTGATTTGCATTCGCTCGTGACACCCACACCAGATCCAATGACTCCATGTTCCGGTTTGCGTCGAACCGTTTCTCTTTCATCTGACCGCAATCGATGACAAAGACACAATCGTCTATTGTCACCGACGTTTCAGCTATGTTCGTGCTCAGCACAATTTTCCTTTTGCCCTTCGGGGCCCGTTGAAATACCAGTGCTTGTTCTTCATTGGTCAAAGTGGAGTGAAGCGGCACTAGAATGTATTTGCCAGCTCTGGGGCTGAATTTCGCATTGTCACAGAGCGCATCGTAGATGGTCTGAATTTCAGCAAGACCTGGTAGGAAAATGAGTATGGAACCCTCATGAGGCCATTTGTGGTCACCGTCATCGATGTAGTCGAGAATGGATTCTATAAGGTCGGGATTGATGCGCATTGGATCCATTAGGAATAGTGTTTTACCGGTGGCCTTTGAGCATTCTGAAAGGGATGTTGAAATTGATGTTGTGTCCTGAGGTCAATTCATAATGCAAAGAGTGCTGCACTCACCACTGTATCTGGCAAACAATTCAGCCATTGCTAAATTTTCATCACGTATCGACTTCGGAGGTGCCGAATTGGCAGCAATAACATCGGCAAATTCGAGTTCGTTGATCAGTTGGTTTTCCTCGCTCTTTTTCAGCTTTCGGCAGTACTATGAAGCAAAGCAGATTGAATTAGCCAGAAACGTTAGCGTTACATTTCCGGTCAAGATTTACCTGCGAATCAGCTTCCAACACAAAGTTACATCGACCCAGAATGTCTTCCAAAAAGATCTGTTCGACTGGGAACGTTCGGCCAGGAATTTCCATGACTGGCGCTCCGTTGAAATAATCCGAAAATAGACTTGCATTCAATGTCGCAGACATAAGGATGACTTTCAACCGTGGCCGTTTCACCAGCAATTCCTTCAGGATCAGCAATAGAAAGTCTGACTCTTCACTGCGTTCGTGCACCTCGTCTACAATTATATGGCTAACCGATTCCAACATTGAATCGGACTGTAAGCGCCTTAGCAGAATACCCGTTGTGCAAAATGTCAGACGAGTCGACGACGAGATTTTATTTTCCAATCGAATTTGATAGCCGACGGTGTTGCCAATCTGGAAAGGAATGTGAGAAATTAGCAGCGTTCCCCCATAGCACTTGGTGTTTGTTCACAACGATCTACCTTTTCAACACGTTCGTCTGCCACACGTTCGGCCACACCAATAGCAGAGATTCGCCGAGGTTGGGTACAAATGATTTCTACGTGGTCTATGGCTTTGATGCTGTTGTTGTTGTTGGAAGACCTAAGTAGCCAATCGTCGAGAATAAATTGCGGTACTTGCGTAGACTTTCCACAGCCCGTTTCGCCACTGATCACAACTACCTGTAAGATTGTTGGTGCTATTCACATACTCGAAACAAACGTTAAAGCAACGCTTACCGGCGACATCTCGATAGCCTCTAAAATGTTCGACATCATTGGCCAGGCTGGCAGTTTCTTTCTTGATCGCAACATATCCTGGTAGTTCTTTTGGCTCTGTTTGTTAAGGAATTTCGTCACCAAATTCAAATCGTCCTTCAGCATTTGAGCTGGCGAGTAATTTAATTTGTCTGCGTTTCGCGATGCTCCCTTAGCGTAATGTGTGGGCAGTTCTTTGGAATCGGTCAAACTCATTTCGTCCTCTACGTCAACGTGGAACAATGACTTTTTCCCATCGAGAAGCCTGTAACGATCGTTTTTCAGGAACATTGTTATCTCGTCGTCCATTTGAAGCAGTTCGGATATGGAGTAAACGCTCGGAATTTGATCTTCAGCAAAACGACGCGCTTCTTCCACAATTCGCCTCGTTAATCTGAGGCACAATGATGATGGAATGTCGGGACAGGTCGTTTTCAAGAATACCAACGGTGGTTCGTAGGGATAAACGTTGCCGACGGGAAACCGTATTTCCAAGTAAAACCAGTTCGGGTCCAGATTCGGATCGATTGGTTTGTCCGTTGTATCTGCGTCGACTTTGTGCGAATAGCGACATCGATCACCGTACCTGCAGTGACCCTTCAACAGATTTTTACATTTTTCCAATTTCTTGCCATGGCCGTGGTGTTTTTCCTTTGCCTTCTCCTTTGCCGCTTCCGATTTTTTCCGTTGCTCCGATGGACTGTGAACCAACAGATGATCGATCTTCAATTTCAATTGCCACACTTTGTTCTTCTCCTTCACTTCAAAGGAACTGTCATAAATCGACTCCAAGGCGGATATCTCATCGTTCCGCAGTTCTAAGATCTCACTTTCGTCGTACGTCGTCGACGGTTTGTCGGCATTCACATATGAGGGAAAATATCTGGAAAACAACAACACCAGCGCCTCGTCCACATCACCTTTGCAGTAATCCAATGCTTCGATGCAGTGACCTTTGCTGAAACCGTAACTTTCCAATTTCAGTATAGCAAACATGCGGTAACGGTCTATGGAATCACAGCCAGACTTTTGTACATTCGAATAATCGCAGCCACCCTGAACGACGAGATGACCGCGCTCTTGCCAGTATCCGTTTTTATACCGAGTCCCTTTGTCTACGTATTTGGATTTGTCGGCTAATTGATAATCTTGGCCGTGTATGTAGCGCAACGTTTCCAGGACGGCATTCTGTCCCTCCTCGGACAATCGGAGCACTTGAAGTTCGGCCTTCAGTGGTACTTTTGATGGTGGTGGTTCGATGGGTGCATTTCTAAATTGGTTTGAAAGGACAAATTGTTATAGATCTCGCGTAAACATTGAGTGGTCGTGGAATTTCACAACATTCAGCAATTCATTTCGGAATGGGAACTCACGTCGATCTAGCATCAGAAATTGGTCGCAGAAAACAGTCTTCGATTAATTGTTTGCTTTCACCGTCCATTCTTGTTACAATTACGATTAGGAAAAATAAATTTAAAAATTTCACAACTTTTCTTCACAAATGAAAATACTGAAATGACACTGACGGATGACATTGCACAACAGCTGTTTTTTGATGAAGCGAACACATGTTTGGTGTTGACGCATGCATAATACAAGAAAATGTTGAGTGGAACTTGTAGAAGATGTAGAACGAAAAATAGCGGCAATATCGTTTGATTGAAGTGACTGAAATAATTGATTTTTGAGATAAAATTGATTTCACGGATGGCATTGTCTTATAGTGAAATATGACATGCTAAAATGTAACCGTAGGGGGTGTTCAGACATGATCCAAACTGACATTGCCTAAAGATAATAGAGTAGGGATTTGTCATCGGCGATGACTCATCGCATTATTCGACAAGCGAGTCGCCACCGGTCAGCAGTAGGTGTGGATATTATTTTTTTTACAAGTTGGCACACACATTGATACATTATACCCTAAGGTGCCTAAGGTACAGATAGGCAGACGTAGAACTGAAACATTTGAAGCGTACGGTCACGTATACCATAGTATATCATACACAAAATACACCAACACTTTCACACATCGATGAAAACCCCTTCAAAACCCGTACATACGTAATAAACACATATCAAGCAAGCTAAATAAGTAATCTAAATGTATTTCTGTCACAAGGCAGTCATGCAGAAGTGTAGTACCGTGTTAGGCCGAAACACCATATCGCATTGTTTGTGTGCTTTCGCTTTGGAGAGTTTTATATTCCATTGGAGAAGTGAAATAATTCAGTCGAAAACAAAAGAAACTTAAAGCTACCGAAAGCTCTTTAAAGCAAAGACACGAATGCGACATGATGTTCAGCCTAACACAGCATAGCAGTGCATTTTTGAGTTCATTAGTATAATAATAACTAGAAGAACGAAGTCATTGCACTACTCATTTTCTTGATTTACACGACTGCAATACTCTCTCTAGCAACCAAACTCTCAGTTCTCTCTGTCAAATTCACACCTTATTTCTTTGTATTCTACAAACACTTTTTTACATTAGTCAACGCTGTAATTTATATGCAAATTCCAACGGCATCAAGTAGTCTTTTACCACCTTAATAAAAGTAGTTTCTTTGCTAGAGAGAGTATTGACGACTATAAAAAGCCGAATAATCTGCCGGCCAATATCAGCCAAAACAACATATCACATTTGTGCTTTTGATGGGCTCTGAGTTTCTTTTGTGATGTATTCCACTTTTCCAAATAAATCTATTGTATTTAACCTGTTGCAGACGGCAAACATATGACCAGTATTATTATCGGGTCTATTATTTACTTCCATCGATCAAAGTATTTTTTATCAGTTGATTTCAAATCTTGTACTTCATTATTTTAACATGCATTTTACTATATAAGTGACCATATTTGTCATGGTTATCGATAACAGATGAATAGCCGTATGTGACAGGTTAAAACTCATTGGTTGTTTTCATTCTCACATACAGACGAGTGGTAATGGCGACGATTATTGACAGACAACGCAAAATATTTCTAAAGAATCCTTGTTTTTTTTTGTTATAATTTTCTTTCTAAAATTTTTCGGGTAAAATTTTTGTTGATCAAGCTTACGCGTGCTTTCCTCATCAGCTGCCATTTTGTGACGCATATCTTTTTGCGTGTCGAATCTGTAAGCGTCAGCTACACCGATATCAGTTCTTTTGTAAGTGGATAACAGGACTTGCGTCACACCTCCACAGACAATCATATTGTGCAGTTTGAACGAAAATATTCTTCTTACAAAACCATATAAATTTCTCTTTCATCTCAACCTTCCAGCTTTCATTTGACGAAAATCGAAAATTTTACTAAATTCAAAAATTTGATGTCAACGTCAACCTAATAAAAAATAATCGTCAACCTCCTTTTCTGTAACAGACGGATACAAATTGAAAGCCACCACGGTGTGCCTGAAAAAAATTTATTGAAAAAAATGCATGTTCTCAACGGTTTTGGCTTTTTTGCAAGGGGTCGCGCACTCTTTTATTCCATTTATTTCAAAAATCTGAGAAGTGATTTACCCCTCGCTTTTTTGTGTCATAAGAAACAACTTTTGTTCGAGGGGTAGGGTGGCGCGTCGGGCGCATTTCAAAATAATGAAGAAAAACTTCGATTTTTCCCCATTTTTCGCGATTTTCCGCGAAAATGATGAAAATCAACCTCTTCTGTTGACTAAATATCATTTTTGTACCCAAAAGAAACATTTTTTTGTATGGGGGTACCAATGAAAAAAATGATGGATTTCGAGATAAACGAAACGGAAATGACTGATTTTCAGCTAAAATCGTTGAAAATAGTCCTTCCACTGAATTATTTATCGTTCGACAATACGTCAACCGAATCAGCGTAGCTGAATGTTTCAAGTGAAACAGCAAATATTTCTGAAGTTTATTTTAGCTGGAATATCAAGGCAATGCATTTTGAAAATTAAATTTGAAAAGAAATACTAATTTATACAACCGAGTGATAAATGATTTTTTAGGCACAAGATGTGTAGATTGTCACTCGAGGCCATAGGCCGAGTGTGACAATACACATCGTTTGCCTAAAAAAACATTTATCACCGAGTTTACAACGTTTTTCTCAAAAACGGCGACGAAACTTTTTCATTTCGCCACGGAGTTGAGAAAAAGATAAACTGCCACGACCGGGAATTGAACCAACGAGGCACCTCTTCTTTCCAAATCTAATTTTGAACCGTTGTTGTTGTTTACACAACGTTCCATTTTCAACTAAATTCCGTTCTCCTGTAAACACATATATGCACTTTGTGTTGTGTAAACAACAACGGTTCAAAATTAGATTTGGAACAAAAGTTGTTTCTTATAACGCAAAAAAGTCAAGAGAATAGACATTTACATTTTTTTCAATTAAATTGTTTCAGGCACACCTTGAAGCATAAACTTCTACCTTATGTATCTCGGACGACGACGAAACAAAACGTTGTGATGTTGATTCAGATGAGTACACAGATCGTGAAAATTGCTTGAAAAATGTTCGTTCCACAAGTTCGAAAATCCGTGAAAAATGAGTAGAATTACATTCCATATATGGAACTATATAGTTACCAATTAACGGTATTCAAATCATTCTTCCAGCATTTTGCACGCATTTTTCACGATCAGTACTCGCATTTCCTTTTGCTGTTGAATTGACGATTGAGCTAGCACCTCGATAAATGAACAAAGAAATAACTCGGTTGGGATTTCAGGGAATTATCATGCGGCCATGACCGGGCGACATCTTTTTGAATGATTACAGATGTAATCAGTGGATCCAATTTGTATTTGCACTAACACTAACAGAGTTGAATAAATGATTTTCGGGCTGCATTTCATTGACTGACGAGAAATAACTCAAAATTGCCATCCAATTTAAAAGATTCTCTAATATGTAGGTTTCTGATAGTCGCACCTCTACCCCGGCTATTATTACTGCAAAATTATTATGAGCTGAAACTTCTCATACCACACACGAAATATGTTAAGAATAGCCCTCAGAATGCAAAAAATTAAAGTTGACAAATTTCCGAGATAATTTTCCTTTGAAATACTAGGCCCCACCTCTTGGGTGGGTCAGGTCCCTTGACTGGCTTTTTTCTATAATTCCAGTCTTAGTTTTCTAACCATTTTTAAATGAGATCACAAAATTAAAGTCACATGAAAAGGTGATGTCTCTTTTATTCAGAAAACAGCAGTCATCACATGCTTCATTTTACTCATATTTATTTAATTTCCTGAAGAAACAAAAAGAGCTATGAGTTGAAGGTCCAGCGAGCGATGTCTTACTCCTAATATGAGAGTTTCATATATAGTCTACTAAAAGCGCTGAACAGGTGGCGCATTTCTTGCCTACCTCTTAAAAAAACTCATGTGAATTACGGCCCTCGCTTCACTCTGGCAAAATTCACACTCGTGCAAACACTTTAGGAACGAAAAAATTTCTTTTAAGAACACGATTTCACGCAAAAATTGTCGTATATCGCAGATTACCAGTCCAATAAAGTCAAAGGTTCGAATTTAACCACATGAATTACGATACTGGTCGAAAACACTTAATATTTTCAAATCTGCGATTTTTGAAGCCTCCGAGAATTACTCAAGTTATCGAGTTATCAAGCAAGCAAGATTGTTCTAGACTTCTAGATTGTTCGACCAGAAATCCAGATTCACTTACTCGTCGAATAAATTTTTTTTCTGGAAATCCGTTGCAAAAATGTCGTGGTAACAAGTTGTGTTTACAATTATACTCCAACCTCACTACTCCAATATTACTCTTTTTCGAACTTAAAATCGGGTAAAAATTACTTAAGTTATCACGATAACAAGGATCAGCGTCTGAGTATAATTTCTCCCATATCTTGTAACAACGATCACAAAATTATATTCACATGAAAGATCAATGGTTCTTTTATTTAGAAAACAGAAGCCATCACATCCTTCATTTTACTCAAATTTAATATAATTTTCTGCAGAAACAAAAAGAGCTATGAGTTGCTGGCCCAGCGAACGATGTTTTGCTATTTTGCTCTATTACGAGTCTTTTTTATTGTCTCCTAAAAAGCGCTATGAGTGTCAAATATCAGAAAACATACAAAACATACGCTATGAGTGGAAGATCCAGCG
Source organism: Bradysia coprophila (assembly GCF_014529535.1). NCBI lineage: Eukaryota > Metazoa > Arthropoda > Insecta > Diptera > Sciaridae > Bradysia > Bradysia coprophila. Next base: position 6,560,737 of record NW_023503493.1, on the reverse strand, counting down.
AGGTACGTTTAACACCTAATATGAGTCTCCTATATAGTCTACTAAAAGCGCTGAAAAGGTGGCGTATTTCCTGCCTACCTTTTGAAAAAATATAACTCGTGTGAATTACGGCCCTCGCTTCGCTCTGGCCGCAAAGTTCACACTCGTTCAAACATTTTACGAACGAAAAAAATTCTTTTAAGAATACAGATTTCACGCAAAAATTGTCGTATGTCCCAGATTACTAGTCCGATTAAATTCCAATGTTCGAGTTTAACCACATGAATTTCGCTACTGGTCGAAATTGATTTTTGATACCTCTTGAATTACTCGAGCTATCGGTTTCTCAAGCAAGCAAGCAAAAACTCTTTTGGGAAGTACTTCTTAATTGTTAGACCAGAAATCCAGAATTTCACAACTCGTCAAATAAGAAATTTTTCTGGAAATCCGTTGCAAAAATGTCGTCGTATAACAAGTTATGTTTACAATTACTCCAAACTCACTACTCCAATATCATTCTCTGTCAATTAAAACAAAAAATTTGAAAATCGGGTAAAAATTACTCAAGTTATCGCGCGGTAACAAGAGAAAGCGTCTATGTAGAATTTCTCCCATCTCGTTGTTCGAACATTATCCATCTGCAAACTCAGCCTCAAGAGTTTCAATCTTCGTCGATTAAAACAAAATCTTTGAAAATCGGATAAGAATTATGGAAGTTATCGCGGTAACAAGTAAAAAAATCTTTTGAGAATTACTCCCATCTCTTTACTCCAATATTGCCCATCTACGAACTTAACCTCATGATTTTCATGCTCTGTCGATTAAAACCAAAATTTTGAAAATCGGTAAAGAATTACTCGAGTTATCGAGTCCACAAAGAAAAGCGTCTATGTAGAATTTCTCCCATCTCGTTGTTCTAACATTATCCATCTGCAAACTCAACCTCAAGAATTTCAATCTTCGTCGAATAACACAAAAAAATTGAAAATCTGATAAGAATTAGGGAAGTTATCGTGGTAACAAGGAACAAAATTCTCTTAGGAATTACTCCCATCTCATTACCCCAATATTGCCCATCTACGAACTTAACCTCATGATTTTCATTCTCCGTAGAATAAAACCAAAATTTTGCAAATCGGTAAAGAATTACTCGAGTTATCGAGTCCACAAGTGTACGGACGTTTTCTGTATTTAACGTTTTTCGCCAATGTAGAACATTTTCAAAATATCAAAGTGAACTTAGCGTTACGGACATTTAAGGGTATTTTCTTTCATAAGACCCTAACTTTCAGTCAAGGGAACTAGGTCCCACCTTTTGGGCGGGTCAGGTCCCTTGACTGACAATTTTTTCAATATATTTTTTATCGATTTCATTGTTGAACTTCCGAAGCATCACTGATACAAATGCCTACATTTGATCCCAATTTATTTTTACATATTCCTAAAAAATTGTCAAATTTAGAACATTTAGAACAATATCGATTACTCTATACACTGAGCGAAATTTCCCACGTGCTATGCGTATATTATTCGTGCCCCCTGTTAAAAAGTGCGGGCTCGAATATAATACGTCCAAGACGTATTTGGCTTTGACAGAGATTTAAAAATATGAATATGGTGTATTATTAACAGTTTACAGTAGTTATTATACATTTTAGCAATTATTGGTAACAAATGCTTCAAATTTAAAATTGGCTTCTTCGGGAATTGAACCGGGGACCTCTCGATCATGAGCCAACGATCTTTCTAATGTTGCAGTATAATATTGTTGGTTGACATTTCTTATTGTTGAACCGTACTTTGAAAGCCATAAACGTGTGTGGCGTATAAGTTACGCAGAGCATGTTATAACGTAATGCACACAAAAACTACTTCATAAAAAATGAAAGTATTTTGACGAGTATTTTTCTAATTTACATTTTCTTCGTGTTAAGAAATATAAATATGATCCAAATTCAATGTTTAGGACCAGCATCCACTATATACGTTTATCATACGTGATGTGCGTTTAACTTCCATCCCACTCGTAAGTTATTCTCATTCCACGTACATCACCACAATACGTAACACATGAATATTCAAATCTGACAATCGAAATACGCTACTACGTTTTCAACGTGTTCCACGTATAGAAAACATTGTCCATGTATCATATACGTCAATGATGTATATCATACCGTTCCGACGAATTTTACAACAAAATTTGACAGAAAAAGTTCTTCAAATAAACCTTCGAACGTAAGACCGAATGATCTTTGAGTTCTCATTTTTCTAATAAATTTGCAGCAAGATTTTCAATCAACCATAAGTCGTAAATAAAATGCGACGCGTGTGAATTACGGCCCTCGCTCCGCTCTGGCCGCAAACTTCCCACTCGTATGAGCTATCTATTATTCTGTTTGATTGCCATTTTGTCAAATTTAATCAGAGTAGATGCGAAGTTTTTCGAATGTGGAACGATGAGAGGACTCTTTCACTTTGGTAATAGTTATTTATACTACAAGAACTTTAAAGGGTGTTTTATGTTCGAGGAATGGTAAATGGTTCGAGACGAAGTCGTACATTCTGTGTGTATATAAACGCGTCATCTATGTGCCTTTACAGTTCAACTATAAAACTTATATACTCGACTATAAAGCTTATGTATTGGCTTATGTATTTGATGTTTATACGCGAATCGCAAAGCCTTCTTTATATCGAGGTTTGCGGTCAGATAAAGTGCGTTTTTAGCCCCGTACGAAGTACTGGGGGCTTATAAGATTAATATGACGTTTGTAACATGTTGAATTGGGAGCAGACGGTAAGGGCAAAGCGTTTGTCTATGTTCATAGATAACGAATCCACAATAAAAACAAGGCATCAGAACATCGGAGCGTTTGCTGCGACTTAGCCCCGTACGATCCGTAATCCTATTTCGTCCGTAACCATAATACGTCCGTAGCCGTAATACGCCCGGAACCCTAATACGTCTACAACCCTCTAATACGTCTGTTACCAAAATGCAAGTCAAGTTGGGCATGATCAAATTTACTGAAAGTGTTCATTTTTAAAATTGCGCATAGCGCAATTACGAAAGCCCGTACGAAGTACCTCTCAAACAAGGCATCAGAACAGTCGGAGCGTTTGCTGCGACTTAGCCCCGTACGACCCGTAATCCTATTTCGTTCGTAACCATAATACGTCCGTAGCCGTAATACGCCCGGAACCCTAATACGTCTACAACCCTTTAATGCGTCTGTTACCAAAATGCAAGTCAAGTTGGGCATGGTCAAATTTACTGAAAGTGTTCATTTTTAAAATTGCGCATAGCGCAATTACGAAAGCCCGTACGAAGTACCTCTCAAATAAAACCAACAATTTACGATATTATTTTCTATTGGGTATTCAATTATCTCTCAAATGAAACCAAAACTAGCAAAATCGGATGAGATTTACTCGATTTATGTGCAAAAAACACTTAGGGCCCAATAGCGGCCTTAGTCCAAGGGCCCAAATTTGAAACTTTTTTCGCCACGTTCTTTTCGGTACAGTGAACGACATCTCAAATGTCTCACTGTTAAATTTTTCTGAGAATTTTATTGTGTCATTGCAAGTTCACAATGACATTCTCTGAAAAAAATGACAGTGAGACATTTGAGATGTCGTTCACTGTATTCAATTACCTTCCATAAAAAACTAAATCTAGCAAAATCGGATAAGATTTACTCGATTTATGTGCAAAAAACACTTAGGGCAGAGTAGCGGCCTTAGTCCAAGGGCCCAAATTTGAAACTTTTTTCGCCACGTTCTTTTCGGTATTCAATTAGATTCCATAAAAAACTAAATCTAGCAAAATCGGATGAGATTTACTCGATTTATGTGCAAAAAACACTTAGGGCCGAGTAGCGGCCTTAGTCCAAAGGCCCAAATTTGAAACTTTTTTTGCCATCATTCAATTCGGCATTCAATTATCTCTCAAATGAAACAAAATCTAGCAAAATCGGATGAGATTTACTCGATTTATGTGCAAAAAACACTTAGGGCCGAGTAGCGGCCTTAGTCCAAGGGCCCAAATTTGAAACTTTTTTCGCCGCGTTCTTTTCGGTATTCAATTACCTTCCATAAAAAACTAAATCTGGCAAAATCGGATAAGATTTACTCGACTTATGTGCAAAAAACACTTAGGGCCGAGTAGCGGCCTTAGTCCAAGGGCCCAAATTTGAAACTTTTTTCGCCACGTTCTTTTCGGTATTCAATTACCTTCCATAAAAAACTAAATCTGGCAAAATCGGATAAGATTTACTCGATTTATGTGCAAAAAACACTTAGGGCCGAGTAGCGGCCTTAGTCCAAGGGCCCAAATTTGAAACTTTTTTCGCCACGTTCTTTTCGGTATTCAATTACCTTACATAAAAAACTAAATCTGGCAAAATCGGATGAGATTTACTCGATTTATGTGGAAAAAACACTTAGGGCCGAGTAACGACCTTTGAGCCCTCCCAACAAGCTCGCGTTGCATCCTACACAAAAACAATGTTCAGCAACTTTGTTCTACTCGTCAATACCTTTCATTTGATATATCACAAGCAGCTATTGCGTGCGTATTTCGGTAGATATCGTCGAAAGACTGAAAAACACCTATAGGGCCCTAGCTCTGGAAGGGCCGACCCTACCATGCCCATTTTCGAACTTGACCTTACTTTTGTCGATACCAATCGGGGAAAAAAACAATTTTGAAAAAAGGTTGTGATTTGCTCAAGCTAGAGGGGTCACGGACGGACGGACGGACGGACGGACGGACGGACATTTTTTTTATTGCGGATTCGTAGTCTATGAACATAACCAAATGCTTTGCCCTTACTGTCTGCTTCCAATTCGACGTGTTACAAACGGCATATTAATCTTATAAGCCCCCAGTACTTCGTACGGGGCTAAAAATGTCCGTCTGTCTGTCTGTGACCCCTATAACTTGAGTAAATCACAACCTTTTTTGAAAATTCTTTTTTTCCCAGTTTGGTAATGTCAAAAGAAAGGCTAAGTTCGAAGATGGGCGATTTTGGGTCGACCCCTCCCGAGCTGGGGCCCAATAAGCGAATTAAGGCTTTTCGATGATATCTCCGGAAATTTAAACGCTACACTTGTAAGTAATGAAAGGTATTTACAATACCAATCGACAAAAAAAAAGTTCATGGAAATTGGATGATCGACTCGTGAGTTAGACCCCTTGGTGTGAACTAGGTACAGGGCGGCAAGCCGTTTTTGCTTGTAGGTTGGCCAAATTTGAACGGATTTTGCTTTATTAGATAGGTATTGAACGTACCAATCAGGGAAAAAAAAGTTTATGAAATTTGGTTGACCAGAGCGTGAGCTAGGTCCCTTGGAGTGAGCTCATATCCGGCTACTCGGCAGTAAAGTGAACGTGGCAATATCTCGAGTAAATTTTGACCGAATTTCATGAATTTTTTTTTTTGTTTGATTGGTATTGACGAATGCAAAGCGTTACTACTATTTCCGGTTTCCTAACAAAATGGCTGCCGACGGCCATATTGGATTTTATTAAAATCGATATAAATCGGTAAAAATGAAGTGAAATTCATCCGTTTTCGCCAATTTTTGTAAAATCTGAGATGTACTTGCACACCAAATAGCGTGTTGTGGAAAAATTTCTAGAATTAGGTCCTTGGACTGAGGCCGCTAGTCGGCCCTAAGTGTTTTTTGCACATAAATCGAGTAAATCTCAACCGATTTTGCTAGTTTTTGTTTCATTTGAGAGATAATTGAATACCGAATGGAAAGTTAGCAAAAAATTTTGGATTTCTAAAATAATGTCGTAAATTGTTGGTTTTATTTGAGAGGTACTTCGTACGGGCTTTCGTAATTGCGCTATGCGCAATTTTAAAAATGAACACTTTCAGTAAATTTGACCATGCCCAACTTCGGCTAGGTGGGCAATAATGTCAAGGACACAATCGGGTTGCGGAAGCATTTTGGTAACAGACGCATAAGAGTGTTGTAGACGTATTAGGGTTACGAGCGTATTAGGGCTACGGACGTATTATGGTTACGGACGAAATAGAATTACAGGATTGTACGGGGCTCAGTCGCCGCAAACGCTCCGACTGTTCTGATGCCTTGTTTAAGCGAGAAATCTATAAAAAAATTTAAAAAAACGCGACGTCACTTACTAAATTTACAAAACCTTCACTCGTGAATAAAATATGGTAATATTTACTGCATTTTAAATGAAACGACTAATAAACGACCGATAAATTAATTTAAATTTTTTTAGCGTTTCTTCACTTATGTCATTTTTTTCGTCGAACGAACAGAACGCCTTCTCATTACATTTCTTAGAAGGATGAATTCCTTAGGAACGATCAAAATGCCTTCTCGTTACATTTTGTAAAAGGATGAATTCCCTAGGAACGGACAAAACGCCTTCTAATTGCAAAACGCCTTCTCGTTACATTTTGTAAAAGGATGAATTCACAAGGAACGAACAAAACGCCTTCTCGTTACATTTTGTAAAAGGATGAATTCCCTAGGAACGAACAAAACGCCTTCTCGTTACATTTTGTAAAAGGATGAATTCCCTAGGAACGGACAAAACGCCTTCTCGTTACATTTTGTAAAAGGATGAATTCCCTAGGAACGGACAAAACGCCTTCTAATTGCAAAACGCCTTCTCGTTACATTTTGTAAAAGGATGAATTCACAAGGAACGAACAAAACGCCTTCTCGTTAAATTTCGTAAAAGAATGAATTCCCTAGGAACGGACAAAACGCCTTCTCATTACATTTCGTTGAAGGATGAATTTTCTAAGAACGAACCGCCTTTGCTTTATATTACCAAAATCGACAAAGCGTGAAAGAAAGACGATTTTTTATCTTTTACTGATTTACTGAAGAGGTGCCAGCGACATGTAAAACATTTCTATCGGTATTTTATTATTTTTTATCGGTAAAGTTGAATTTTTCTATCGGTCGAATATAATATCCCATACAATATCACGACTCGTGAGACTTCACAACTCGTACGGGAGTTGTAAAATATTTTGTTTGATTGTTGGAATAATGAATTTAAAAAAATATTGAGAAATTCGTTGAGAATGACTTATCTTATATTGCCTACAAAGAATGATAGTTACATTTAACGTTTTTCATAAAATTTCCTACACTTTTCAATCATAGTGTGCTCATTTGATAGCAGGTATTTTTCTGCCGTAAAAATAGCTATTTTGCTAACTTGTTAGTAAATGGGATGTTTTGCGCAATAGATGTGAGATTGCCAATACGAGCCGAAGGCGAGTTTGGCAACACATCGTGTTCGCAAAACCCCCATTTACTAACATGTTAGCAACAAGATTTTATGCACAGGAGTGGGATCTTCATTTTTTATAAACGTCAATTACCGTCCTTGTGCGCAAATATATATATGAAAATCCATTGACGCACTGCTTTGATCGCACTACTGTGCATAAACATCATTCTTTGGTATTAGTAGACGCATTAAGTTTGTTAGTCAACTATTAGATTTGTTAGTCAACTATCAGATTTGTTAGTCAACTATCAGATTTGTTAGTCAACTATCAGATTTGTTAGCCAACTATCAAGTTGTTAGTCAACGATCAGATTTGTTAGTCAACTATCAGATTTTTTAGTCAACTATCAGATTTGTTAGTCAACTATCAAGTTGTTAGCAGTTCACTAACAAGAGATGTTTACCGGTTAGAGGCTGGACATGTACTGACGAAATTTTTCTTACTACTCATTTCATGCACATTATCGAAAACATACTTATACGATTTACACACACTACGCAACAAAATCAAATTTCATCAAAGTAATCTTTTTCGATTGAGGCTATAATCCACAGTGTAAAATCAGGTTTTTCTGGAATAACTTCCAGATTCTTAATCCCACATGGCTCATCTTCGAACTTAGCCTAGAGAATTTAATTCCACATCGATTAAAAAAAAAATTGTTGAAATTGGTTAAGAATTACTCGAGTTATCCTGCCCACAAGAAAAAACGGTTACAGACATTTAACGTTTTTCATAACATTTCATAAATTTTCAATCAAAGTGTACATGTATGGTTACTGGTTACAGACATTTTTCGCTATTTTCTGGCGTAAGACCCTGACTTTCAGTCAAGGGAATAATAGAATAAGTAACGACAGCTATTTCGTAAGAAAGCTTTATTAAAATTATTTCTGGTGGAAGAATATTCAAATTTCCAGGAGAAAATCTCCACAGTCATCATCTGAGCAAGGACAATTTAATCGTTGAACTTAATCGGTTAAAAGCAGAAAGAGTGTAATTCTTAAACTTTCATTGTCCTAAGTACTTTTTGGGTTTGATACGAGTCGATTGTTTTCAGTGTAAATTTTCAGTTCCAATTCACTGAGACATCCGGTAACGAGATGTTGACTAATTACCATACCATAGATCCAATTGTCACAACTTTGTCACATTACTAATTTACTAAACAATCGTTGATTGATCGATCCAAACTATAAATGATTTCGCCAAATATATCGAAAGAATTATGCTTGAAGCAGACAACTTTTTCAATATTTACTCAATTTGCGGTCTTGAAAGAGCCGACGACAACTCAAAATGGTTTGGTATATGCTCCATTTGTATAATCGTTTAGCTGTTTTTTACGTTCGGTTAGTCAGGTAACATTGATGGACAAACTTTTTTACAATATAATAAACCAATAGAACATCTCGCACAAAAATTGTTCACCCCAATTTTGGTTGGCTTTTGCAGAATATCAGATAGTTCAGAAGAAGTTCAATCTAAAAGAAAGATTCATTTCGACCAACAAATTGTTTCTTTATTTTTCCAATTATCAAAGTTTATTTTCGTACCCGAAACATCGATGTTGAAAGCTAAATATAAATTCGACACAAAAGAGTGGTAATTACATGACTTTGCATGACTCGAACCGTCACGAGTAAATTAATCATAAAATCCATTTTCGATTTGACTTAATAATTGCAAGAAAATTACACAAAAGTTTTACAACCTAAACTTGTTCATTTAGTTTGCGAATGGTCTGCGAGTGAAAGTACAGTATAGTTCACATACCACAAAATATATGATCTAATATCTATCTAGGCATTCACTGAGGAGGGTTTCTTTGGATGCTTTCATATGCATCATTTAACATTATCTCTAGTTGTTACAACAATGAGCAATGAAATATCTTGAAACTAATGAAGTAACAGTTATTTGTGTACCTGTTTCGGACGATTGATTTTAGGCAATTTCGCGGATTGTAGGCCGAACGAAGTGAGCATGTGACATGTGAACTTTCATGCAAAGGGCAGAAAACCCGAGAAAATTTGAAAAATTGCCCTCATTTTCGGTCCAAAGCATGAAAAAGATTTTTGAAATCGAATGACCAGTAGTTTGTTACCGTGGCGGAAGTACAAGTAAATTTGTAAGTTAAGTACGTCACAGGTAAAACAAATTCGTCAATAAATGTTTTGCAGCAAGTATCGTACTCAGGTCAATCAGTCGCACAATATTAATTTGACTGAATTTTTAAATTTTGTTTTTTTAGTTGGTTATGCTCTTGAACGATTGAAAAGTTTAAGGCCGAGCCGAGTGTACGTGCACATGCTATTATTTTGTCGATATAAATCAATTGTCACTATTTGATAACGTGCTTGTGACATAACCTGTCACATACGGCTATTCATCTGTTATCGATAACAATGACAAAAATATGACAAGCTCTGGGTAATATGGTCTTAGTAAAAAAGAATGTTAAAAAATTGAAGTACAAGATTTGAAATCAACCGAATAAAAACCCTTTGATCGATGGATGCAATAGTAACTGGTCATATGCTTGCTGTCTGTAACAGGTTAATAATCTACTGACATTATTACACATAGGCACATTAGGTCCATAATGTTCTTATTAGTTTCTAACGAAGCTTTTACAACCAAAAATATTTGAATCATTCTTTCACCTCTTCCTGAATTAAATCAGCCTAAAAAGGAAGACTTTTGAGTGTAAACCCAACGACTTTTTGGTTGTAAGTATTCCTATGAAAATGTTCCCTACCCCCTTCGTCTACACTATGTCTCTTTTCATCGAGGCACACATTTCGTGAAAAAATGTAAGACTCTGATCAACAGGTCAATGGTACCTATGACCTGCTACTAAAAATTGCTGATTTGATTTCGTTCAGGCTCAGACTTTTAAATAAAAATCTGACTTTTGAAAAACCTGACAGGTCAGGCGTAACTAGAAACCGTCACACAATTTTTCAGGCCAACATGAAACCTCATATGGTTTCACCTGACTGCTAAATTACTGACAGAATGCATCTAACAGATTTCATTTAACCATTCAAGCAAAGATCAAGCATATCAGAAATTTTACTATTGGATCTATTACTTCATTTTGATCTAAGTATGCTTATGAGATTTACTTCAAATCTTTTACTTCAGTTGTTTTGAACATATGCTATAAATACCGCATTAGTTGGATTTTGTTTTATTACTGTATTCGTTATCGATAACAGATGATTAGTCCAGGTCCTTATGTCGTAAAGAAGGGCTCCGTGCTCCTTAAGTTGTGTAAGATTTTACTTTGTTCCAATGTTACGAAAAGTTGTGGAAGAAAAGTTTTTTCTGGAAAATGAAAAATAATTTTTCCGGTCGGAAAAGCCATTCATATGAAAACCTTCAAAGTCGAATATCTCCTAAAATATACTGTATTTTTGAAAAATGTCTGCTGTTCTGGAAAGCATGGCTCATTAACGACATTTCATGAAAGAACTTTCTGTTGTCATAAGGAATTTGACACCATTGTGATAAAATCAAACATCTCAACAAAAACGTTTATTCAATCAACTGAATTCTCTAACGTTATACATCATCACATCCATATCCACCAGCAAATCGATCTAATTTTTTGTTAAACGAAATGTTAAATAATTTCAATGTCATGTCCGTTCTGTAAATAAAATCTATGCTTGCCGTTGCTGTGTATTCAGTTTTTGTCACATACATCAGAAGATTATTGTTATGATTTGCCCTACCTTATTTTCCGAATTGGAGGAAATTAATTTAATTTTCAACAAAAGAGTCACGTTAACATTCAACAGATCGACTGTCTGCCGTTAAAATAAATTTTAAAATAAAATTCAGAAAAAGTTTCCACAACTGAAATGAAATTGCGGATTGCAAATAAATACCGAGTCTGAATTCATACTTAAATGTGAGAGATTTATATCTAAAGCTATCGAATGACCGAATCAACAGCCAAGTTTACTCATTCACGTATTGTAAATGCACATGGTCACTGGATTATAATACGAAAATGTTCGCCATACTGTACTGATATTAACCTTTAAATTACCTCATCTAAATAGATCATTTGCTCGCTTATTGTCAATTCGAATCAAAAGGCTAATAAATTTTGACGATGATACTGTTTTCTGTGACCTCAGACAGAGTGAGAGATTGGGTATTATATTATGCATATATAGCTTTTTGTACAATCATATTGTTTGCGCTGGCAGGAATGCAAAATTAATTCAAGTTCGGCTTGCATTATTCAAGATTTTCAAACATTTTGGTACATTATGCAAAATGTTCGGAATTATAATTTAGAACCATAATTTGATGGTGTTGACGATGCACCGTTATACTCAGCGTTCACACATTTATTTCGTGACATTTTTATCTGGTAATTTATAGCCAAACTAACAGAATCAATATTCACAACGATTGCAACAATTGGCTGTTTTATGATCTTGCGCAGTAACTGTTGGTGGGTGGATTTCTTTGTCATGTTACTTTTAAGACACCACCCATCCGAGTCCACATACCTACATATGACTAACATCCTTTGTCTTTATATGGTTTTTGTGGCTATACTGACAATGTGAATCCAAAGCGCTGATCTCAGAAGGAATATCGTTGAAGGAACCGATGTATTTGAAGGAAGATGTATCTCGCATATCTGAAACCCAGTAGTAATTTGGATCACAAGTGACGAAAGTAACAACAAAATGCAATTAATAGTTGGAAATAATTACTTGTTAACCAAGGGGAAAAAATAGGAAATTTCACCAAGAGCTCAGGTTGTTTCCTATTTCACCCCGAGGTGAACACAACGTTTTTCATGCTTACGTTTTGCGAAAAGCCATTTTATGGGAGAAAATGATTATTTTCTCACCTAAAATGGCGCATCTCAGAATAACAACAAAACGCCATTTTCACAACGCTTCATAGTGGAGAAAATAAGGATTTTCGCATCGCTAACATGAAAAAGTATTAACTTCGATGATCAGAGCACTGGCGCACGGTTCGGTTCAATTTTGTTCGAAGTACTCTTATTTTCATGTCTAAGGACAAAATAACAGAATTTTTCTCGCATCTTGGTCGGAAACCGAAATTTACAGCTTTCGTAGTTCGAATGACAAAATTTATAGATAAAACGTCTGTTAGCGAAAACGACGGCAGAAATAAACGATGAGCAAGGGACGCCGACTTGTGTTTGGGAGTAGTGGTGCTCATACAACAAGCGAATCTGGGAGTAGTGGTGCTCTTTCAAGTAAAACTGGAAAGATGTAGTGGTGCTCATCATTCGAGTAGTGGTGCCCGAGCCTCGCTTGTCCTTAGAAGTCGGCGCCCCTGATTGAGCACCAGATGTCTTATATAGCAAAATGTATGTTTAAAAAAACGAAGCGAAAGATTTTGTTCGAATACAGATGAAAAGTAACAGATTTGGTATCGGTACATTCCACTTAATTTGCAACATAAACAACTTTTCTCTTGATGCCTCGGCCAAAAAGTGAATATCGTGTTGCGAGTATTTCCAGCTTGCACGAAATGAATTGCAAGGTGCCACCGTTATTCATCTCTTCAACGCACTTCAAGCATGAGTGGTACTTATAATAGGGGTACTGAAACTGGTTACTGGACAGTGTATCGAACAAACTCTGGCACCGTAAAAAAAATTCGGACAATTCTTTTCTTACAAAATAGCACTACAGGCTTTAACATTTCAAATGTCTCACTGTCATTTTTTTCAAAGAATGTCATTGTGAATTCGCAATGACACAATGAAATTCTCAGGAACATTTGACAGTGAGTTATTTGAAATGTTAAAGACTGTATATTTGGCAGCTGTCAATATTAGCTCTTTTGCTTGAAGTGCGTTGATCTCTTAGACATTTGCTGTTATTTGTTGTTATTTGTCAGATTGATTGTGCAAACGTGCTTAGAGTAACAGCTGCGAAATAGAATAGTATTTTGTATGAAATTTTACAGATTTTTTATAGTGCCACAATTCATGTCGATTTTCCGTCGATCTCCAATTCCTCTGAATTTGCACTAAGATCATCTAAATGCAAACATTTTCTGGCACGTATGCTAATTATTTTCTATTTCATTCTTGTAGTCTTCAGCGAGGGGAATGTTAGTCTTCATAAGTGACGTTTGCAATTGGGATTCTTAATAACTTTACCCAAAGAACTCAAGTCGAGTTTATGTGTGTGGCTCGGATCAACCGCTCAACAATCACACGAAAATGTGACTATTCATTTTAATCCAGAGCTGTCACCACAATTTTACACACAAACAAAGTCAAAGGTCTGCTCGTAAATTTACCAGCGAATAAAATATCGATATTCGGGTAAGTTTTTTCGAAACGTTCTCACTGAATCAGAGATTTATCGCCGTCCGTTTTGTGATAAGTATGTATGGTATTAGTAATATGTTGAAGTGTACTTCGTTGAGGCGTACTTTGTTGAAGCGTTCTGTGTTCAGCTATAAAAAGAGAAAAAAAGGGCACAAGTTAATCAAGCCTTGACGTATTGGACGTGTGCTGAAAAAATCCATTTCCTGTCGAGGTACAAACAACGTTTTGTGCACTGGACAACTGAAATAGACAAAACACATAAACACATAAACATATAAACTTGTTTGCAGACGACACTCTAATCTACATTCATGGCAAGAATTTGGATGTGATGCGTGATCAAATGAACAGTGAAAAATATTATTCGTACCACGGACTAAAAGTCTTTTTTAGCGTATTCCATTCCATACAGAACCTCTCACACGCTAAAAAAGACTTTTAGTCCGTGATACGAAATATACTATTCCTTTACTAGGAGGGGAAATGGTTATTTGTGTACCTGTTTTGGACGATTGATTTTAGGCAATTTCGCGGATTGTAGGCCGAACGAAGTGAGGCTTACAAGCGAAAGTGCCTTAAATCAACCGTCCCAAACAGGTGCACATGTAAGTTTTCATGCAGAGGGCCGGAAACCCGAGAAAATTCGAAAAATTGCCATCATTTTCGGCCCCGAAGCATGAAAATGGACTTTCCGTCCCTAGGGAAAAGTCTTTCCCTTCTTCGTAAAGGAAAACGTCATACTACACTCGGGAAATAATTTGATATTTCGTATCACGATGAGTAAAAGTGTCCGAGCGCTCGATACGAAATATCAAATTCCTTTCTTTGTAAAGTAATATACTTTTTCATACCTAGGACCCGAAAAGTGCGACTTCGTCGCACTTTTACTCCGCCCAATATGAAAAATACTATTCGTACCATGGACTAAGTCTTTTTTAGCGTATTAGATTCCAGACCTCGACTTCGGCTCTGTCTGGAAACTTATCATACGCTAAAAAAGACTTTTAGTCCTAGGTACGAAATATACTATTTTTCCCGCAGGCTATATCGTTCGGGAAAACCTGACATTTCATAAACAAAAAATCATGGCAAAATATGTCGTTTAATGTGATCGCAGAAAAAGAAAAGAGAATTCGATCGGAAAATCTTTCTTTCTTAATAATTTTGTGGAAGGAATGGAAGGAAAATACTTCTCTGTTCTCAGGATTGTATGAGCTGCTGGTCAAGCTTTTAATTTCGATTATTTGGTAGAATGAAAATTCATTCTGCTGAGGAACTTTCTTTTTCCTCCGATCGATTCTTTTTCTTGCTGTCAAGTCTTCGTAGGATTCAGTTCAAATGCTTCTCAAAAAATATTAAAAAGTAACGAATTATCATACCCCTTCGATCGCAAGCCGGACAAATCACACTTGAAGATAATTTTATTTTTCCATTCGTGTGCTTTTTCCAACAAAACGCTTATTATTGATAGCGACCGAGATATATCCTAATCATAAATCAGTGGAAGTGATTTTCTGTCTCAAAGTTTATTCAAGATATTACCGATTTCAAGTATATCTTTTCGAAATGAGTTTTATTGGTGTATGGGTAAAAGTATCAGTAAGTAAGTAATACAATAATAGCAAACGTCTCTCGGCTACATGATGGCATATTGGCATATATGAGTACGTACAGACACATGACAATAAGTATACAATTTGAGTTATAAATATATTATGAAAAAGGTAAATAAAAAAAAATAAAAAATAAAAATTGTGTATCATATCGGCAAAACTAAAGCTTGAACAAGGTAAAGTGTCTAAGTGACAAAATTGATATTGTACGTGATTTTGCTAATCGTTCACTTAGCTGGTCATACACAATTAAATCGGTCAGTTACTGAACTGATTTCGTCGAGAAAACATAAAAAAAAAATATATTTTTTGTTCCGATTTATTTGCAATTGATGTGTACGTCGGATGGTTATACGGTCAAGCAAAAAAAAAAGTTAACAAAATTCGGAGTTTGCTTATGGTTTTCATTTTTTTTTAAATTTGTATTTCTGGTAAATTAATGTAAAAATCGCGGTCAATGTGGTAGCTATAAAAGTGTTACTCTAGTCTTTCAAATTGTTAAAATTAAAAATTAGTTCGGAAATTTCCCGCGAACGTCTCGGAATGCGGATTTTCTTTGTTCAAAATATTTGTGGAAATACAACGTTATGTAAACACTGTAAATTGCGAAGACGATACTACTAAATTGTTCGGCCAGGGCGCTAAAATTAGTAAATTTTATGCCCACCCAAAAGTTTCCATAAGTGGCTGGCTGTAATGCATTCTCTTAAATTCATTTTCCACTCACCTTGTTAAGTACTTGGACAAAACCATTTCATTGTTATACTGATAAAAGATTGTATCTCAATGAAAGCTCCGAAGAGAGACGAAAAAAAAATAGAAATTAAAGGTGCAGTTAGAGGTGCCGTTAGATTTTTACTAGAAAAATTTTTGAAAGGGAGAATGTTTATATCATCGACTAAATAGAATACTTCCAAAAGTGTAGTATGACATCACATTGGTCGATAAAATTTTATTCGTTCGCTCATTGTCGTGTTGAGTGGATACAACAATATGAGAATTAAAAACAGTCTTCCGTGAGTTTATTACAATTTTGGGAAAAAATTCAATATTTTACGTGTATTACCAACAGTGCTTTGGTATTACCCAAAGTGCAGTTTTTTTTAGAGAAATTTTTCTTGTCCTAGGTCAGAAATCGTGCTAAGAACTACGTTGTGACGCACATGCAACTACTAAGTATCAGTGACAAACGTCGACTTAGGTTTTCGTCTTTCAGCTGCTTGATTTCAGCTGAAATTTACTCAATTTTAGTGATGGACGGCACAAAATGACGTCTTTTTTAGGATAATTTTTGACGCCCACATTTTTAGACAAATTCCTTAAGCCTCGTTCACATCAGCAAACCTACAAGAGTGAAATTAAAAATTAACGTCGAGTTCATACATTCGACTTCTCGTTTGTTGTGGTCTTAAAGTTTTTCACTTCCACGATTTTCCTTTTTTATTTCTGATGAAAATTAACCTGTTACAGACGGCTGTCATCTGTTATCGACAACTACAGCAAGAATAAACGACAAGCTCTGACTGATGAGGTCTTAAATAGCAAAAAGCATGTTCAAAACAAATGAAGTACAAGATTTCGGAAATCATCTCTGTAAATTTTCGATCAAATGAAGTAATAGTTTGTATAGTAAAACTGTTAATATGCTTGCCGTCTGTGACAGGTGATACCAGTGATGTGCTTGCTGTCTGTTAAATTTTAAAGATAACTGCAGCGCTTTTCAAAATCTAAATCTATATTTCGCAAAAACCGTAACATTGTTTGCATCCGAGGTCCTACCGCAATATTTTCGCGTTCAGTAAAAAGTGTTTCTGTAATTGCAACTATGCCCACATAAAGTGAAACGCCTACACTGAACATCTTTGAGGAACTGAAATTCCCATCGCAACACTCCATGGTTTCGATTTAATCAATTTATCGAGGCCAGAGGTGGATCGACTCAGTCGACTCGACTGACACAGTTTCTGTCTATTTACGACAATATAACGGTAAAGAACAGATCCAAGTGCTATATGCACTAGACAGCTGAAAGTGAGCCACTCAATGTTCAAGCCGTCTGCTTAATCCTATCATTCCAAATCAATGTTTACCCTCAACTTCAGTTACCATACTGATGGCACAAACAAGGAAAACACTTCAACACTATCATGGATCATGCAATCACACGCACTTCTTCCGTGGAACACTGCAAAACAAACAACTATAGCAAACGTTGAGCCACAACAACGTTGTTGTTGTAATATATAATTGCTGAGCAATTAGGAAAAGTGGATCTCTGTTACGTTCATACAAATCTTAATTAAAAATTTCAAGAAAAATGAGTGATATTTACACACACAGAGAGCAAATAAATGCGCCATTTATTCCACCTCGTTAGTTACTGTAATTAGATTCCGTTTTCATTAAAACAAAAATTGTTTTCAATTGTTCAATTACAACACAAAGAAATTGTAGACGATACTCTGTGTCAGCATATTCTATCCAAAATGTGTGATCGGTGAAGACTGCAGAGAACGTTAACATTATCCCATTCTCAAAGTTAGAACATTTCCACGAAATACACGCGCCGGTTAAGTTGTTGCTAATGTTTTACCTTATCAAATTTACAGCGATCGTTGGAGATTTATTGAAAAAAAAATCAAAAAGTTTGGGAGTCTCAATTTAGTGTTTAAGGGGGTGTCTTGCTTTAATTAAATAAAAATAAAAATGTTGAAAACCTTAAGCACGACCGCGACATTTAAATTGATTTGAAAATTTTATAGGAAACGTTTAACAAATGTGACTATGGATATGACGAAAAATATCTTCAAAACGTTTTCGTTTGTGGAAAAACTACGACTTTTGTTGCTGCAGTTAGACTTACCCGAAACAAGTGATTTCGATTTAAATCCAAAAGTTGTTAATTGTTACGCATGAACACTATGCACGAAGCTGAATGATTATTTTATAAACAAAACGTGAGAAAAGTTTATCATCGACAAATTGTATAACAATTGTAATAACGCGCCGCAGCCTGATTATGATTTGCAACCACAAAATGCATTAATTTTCTACAGGCCTAATTTGCAGTAAATCAGTGAATTGTGAAACAGACATGATTCGATGATAAAAACTCTTTTACAATTAACGTTTTTCGATTGAACATAAACGTGTCGTTGCTGCAATTGTTTTAAAGTGATCGTGAAGTGACACTAAATTATTTAACCTTTTCTCAAATCGACAACCAATTAATTACTTTCGTTGCAATTTCATTTTGCATTTTATCAGTTAAAGGTTGAAAACATTTTAAAAACCAAATTTATTGACAAAAAATTTGGATTTAATTGCTAGTTTGATATCAAATTAAAAACAAAAATGTCACCGAAACAATGGTTGGCATTGTTGTGCTTTTATGTGTCGTACTTGATATTCGGGGCCAGTATATTCTATCACATTGAGCATGGTTTAGAAGCGGAGAGGCGAGCATATCAGCTTGACGAGCGAATTGAAGTCAATGGTAAATATTCAAAAATTAAATTGGATTCGTTAAAGAATGTAGTTGGAATAAGGTGGTAAATTGATAGCGTTAAAAGGAAGTTTGTTTGCTAGAGAGGGTATTGGTGTATGCTATTATATCACACGTTACATCGAATATCCATGACAAATAATGTTTATTTCGTCACTCTTCTTTTAAAGAAAAAAGAGAGCGGAGACAAAATAGTTATTTGATTACCGAGTGGAGAAAGAAGGAAATTCCAACAAGACCGTAGTCAGAGCAAGCGAGCCCCTTGAACTGTTAATTCATTTTCCTTCGGTAAACAAACATAGAAACAGCGATGTCATCTGTGATCGACAGCGATGATAAAAATACGAATTAGTTCTGTGTCTGATCTCATATAGGGAAAATTTCAGAACCTAAAACAAACGAAGTAAAAGACTTTTCCATGAAAATATCTACTTATAGAAGTAACAGATTGTATTAATTGGGATAATGCCTTTGCCACCCATTTAATCAGTTTACGTGTTACGGCAATGTAATTGGCGGTTTGCTCATATGAAATATCAAATTACTTTGATTTATCACGTAAAGCACAGTACGTACGTATGTCCAATTTTTTATTTTGACAAGTAGGAAGACCGTCCCCACTCGTCAAAATAAAAATTTTGGATCCACGTACGTGAGGTATTATTACTCTTTATGTTGGCGCTGCTCGCTCAACCATACAAAATCTGCATTCACATTGCTAAAACACTTAACAGCATTTCGGGTGTGCTTCTAAATTTATATTTTGACAAGTGTTAATAACATACTCTGACTCGTCAAAATATAAATTTGGAAGCATGGAAGTACTGTACTAATAACATTCAACCAACCAACGGAGGTTCACACGAACATTCAATTTTGCCGAAGAGAACATTCTTCAAACCCAAACAGCAACAGAAAAGTGATATTCGACATGATTGATTGGTTATATATTCATCATGGTTTTTAATTTGGGAGTTGTTGTGGCTTGTAATTTACTCCACAAGAATTTCGTTGAGCGAATGAAAATCTGAATTTTTGTTAGGCACGCACTCGCAACAAGAATGAAATACTACAAAAAATCTCGAGTTTCATTTGTTATACAAATTTTATGTGGAATCCTTTACAAACTACAATTAACTCTTATAACAATCTGTATTCAAATTGACTCGTCGGTCCCGCACGGCCATGAGTGCCGGTTCTCCGAAACGGCTGGAAAATTTTTCGAACTGAATGTGGTTCCTTATAGTACTCGAGTCCCTCAATAAAAATATTAAAAAAAATCAGAGGTGGTGTCGCGACTCTATTTAAATTTTGTTCAACCCCACCGTGACTGAGATATATTTGATGTTTCTTCATAGAATTGTGAAGATTGTGAACATATTAAGAGTCAATTCGCCAAAACTTCGAACAGCTTATATTGAATCTGGATTCAAGCCGACGGCGATCCAAACGAGCTATAGTTCAAACGAATCGTCGTTCCATTCTGAGAGTTTTGTGGAACAATTTTTTTCTCGAAAATTTTTTGTTGGGCTGACAAAACCCTTAGAAACATTTTCTCCGGAGCTGTCGCAAAAATCGTTTTTTATCAATAGCTCCAACATGCGAGATGTGAAAAAAGTCAAAGTGTGTACGTTTATGAAGCAAAACAAATGGTAAAATATTCGAAGTAAAAGATTTTAATTTAGTCAGTCGAAACCACGGCAGAGTACAGGTTTAATTTAACTCTGCCGTGGTCGAAATTAATTACACCAAATGAAGTACTAGAATGTAATGTACAGACGCGATAGAGACTTCTGGTAATGAAATTAGAGACTGGTTATGGTCAATTTAACCGATTCATCTTGAACACACTCATAATTTATGTCAAACTACTGCAGAAATACCATACCTGTTCTGTACTTTAATTGCTTCTAGATACACACTTCAACTAGACGTCTGTAAAACGCCGCAATGGTAATGCTGTTGAAAGCGTATGGAAGATGTTAATCTCTCTGACTTTGCTCATTAGTATCAAAGATGAAAATAAGTCCTGCAAAAATTGTTACAATTTCGATCTGTTGTCAAGCAAAATTAGATTCTATAAACCGTCACACTCCCAACAGTCCTTCATGCATCGATCTTTTCTTTCTTTAAAATTTCTCGGACAAATCTCGAAAGTGTTTTTCGTTCGATAAAAATTATCGCGACACGACTATTCGATGGGTTAATGTTTCATTAAATTTTATCTTATAATCCGATTTAAGCTTCCTCTGATACCTTACTGTTCCTATTCATTGCGTCTTACATCTGCTAATTGATTATTTATCGAATTCAATTAAAATATCAAACATTGATAACGAGCAAACTCCGCTGTTATCGCGAAAAATATTATTAGCAGCAATCGTCAATCATATTTACATGACATCATGAATTTCTTACAGAGCTACTGGTACGATATGTGTCTCCCGATGACGAAGACAACCAAAACCAAGTGCTCGGTGTAGTATCCGATTATTGCGGTCGGCCGGTGACCAATTACACTCTGGACGAATTTCCCGATGATTATCAATGGACAATCTACCATTCGTTTTGGTTTGCGTTGACACTGTGTTCAACCGTTGGCTATGGAAACATCTCGCCACACGATTCACTCGGTCAGATTATTGTCATATTTTATGCACTCGTTGGACTGCCGGTGAACGGTTTTCTTTTAGCTTATTTGGGAGACCTGTTCGGCAAAACTGTAAGTGCAATGGAAATGGGGATGGGGATGTTGCACCTTTTAAATCGAAATTCGAATTAGTTTATAGGAATCTACAACCGATACAAAGACTATAAATATGCGACGACCAAAAACTATGTGCCACGGCAATTCGGCATGATCGGGAGAATAATGTTGTTCCTTGTTCCCGGCATAGCATTCTTTATCTTCCTACCGGCTTGTCTGTTTACGTACTTTGAACAATGGCCGTACATCACATCCGTTTATTACTCATTCGTGACACTCACAACGATCGGATTTGGTGATTAGTAAGCTAAATCTTTGCACATTCCCGTATAATAGACAGGGTATCAGTTAACGGTATTCGTTTCACAGCGTTCCAACATTCCAGAATGGTCAGTCAAGGGAATTTGGAGTCTACTTTGTGTTCTACCAGATTTTCATAATTTTTTGGAATCTCCTAGGACTCGGTTATTTCATTATGATCATTGGTTTCATTGCAAAGTGAGTAAAGCGCCTCGGTAGATTGGAACATTGAAATTCATTTTTCTTCTTTGTCAGAGGCTTGCAAAGTAAACGAATAGCCCGATTAGAGCACCAGTTATCGGAGAATTTAAAGGCAACACAAAGTCGAATATGGAGCGGAGTCACAAAGGATGTGAGCTTTTTACGACGGATTTTGAACGAAGTCAACCTAATGAAAGTCAAGGTAAGTTCTATCTCGTCTTAGTTTTACTGTGCTTCCCTTTCTGCTTTCACGCCACGCATACTAAAGAATTTTTCCATTAGCCGGTCTATACAGACTCAGCGGAAAGAGCTGCATTCAATTCGCTACATCGATCGTCATCTTGTCCAGACTTGACCTTGTACCGTGAAGATTCGCCACGAGTTTCACGAAAACGTGCCTATTCCGAGAATTATGCTCAACCACTTGACTCATCGACGATCAGTTCACTTACACTATGCCGTGTCCAATCCGAAGGAGATCTTAGTCGTATCGATAAAAAGAAAACTTTTGAAGGTGCAGACGCTACTCACAAGACTGGTGATCTATTGTCAAGAGTAGTGAATGCATTGGGAAGCATCCGGCCATCGGATGAGGATGGACAAAGTGTGTTGGAACTTGGTATCGACGGAGGGATGCAGGGATTTACGGATTCTCAAATATTGGCTAGTGAAAGGACATGGTCGGGATGGTCTCTGTCTCAGTCGGATGGTAGTTACACTAATCCACCGATAAGGAAACGGGCTGCTTCAGATTTCCGTGTGCCACAAATCGATAGTTTCAATGATTCTTACGAATCGACATGGAATGGAAACAACGACCAGCAGATGAAGGAGTACATGAAACGCAGCAAAAAGAAATTTTCGATTCCGGAAATATTTACAACCAAATCTGATTCGAACAACCGTTCGGTTACCTTAAACATTCCAGACACACTGCAGGTGCCGACTGAAGCTAGAAACAGATCATTTATTAGCAAAATAAATCCATTCAAAGCCAGAGTAATGGGACAAAATGGCAAACGACATTCAGTCGCGGTGGGAGCTACTCAAGATCCCAATCCACAAATCTATTTGGAGAGAACATCGCGAGGCAGAGAATCTCGAATCAGTTTGCCTCGACAATATTTAGCGGCAACTGCCAGAGGTCGCAACAGTGTCTTTTCGATTTTGGAGCAACCACAAAATGCTGACAATTCAGAGTTGTTGGAGAAAACCACCATTGCAGATCTGATTCGTGCCTTGGAAGTGATTCATACCAAGGCAAACATTACAACCGAAAGTTCTTTGCTAGGATACGGAGAGGTTCCTAAAAGAAAAGTCGGAACTGTCACACCTCCATCACCTCCGAATCTCTCTCATTTGCAAGTACCGAACAATAACCGTCGAGGTTCCCTTCGTCCTGTTCCCGGTTACACTACAGTTTTTGCAACTCAAAACACCTCGCGTAGAAAATCATTGTTCCTCAGTCCAGAGTCTGTTTCAACTGACAGAAGATCATCAATGGCGTCTTTACGTCCAGTTAATCCTCCACCATATTCAGCCACACCGAAACCAATGACTAGACGGTTCAGTGTTCGCCCAACAAATCTATCAATACCACCAGGTCAAGCACCATCACCCACACCATCAGTACAAGCATCTTCCATGCTTCAACGGAAACTTTCGTTGCGTCCTAGTCCATTGGCTAGACATACTCCATCACAAGGTAGCGGTAGATATGCCAAACAGGGAGCACAGCAAACACAGCCACAGACTGTGACAACACCATCCGCTAATCGTCTTCAGTTGCCTGGCGCAGCGACTAGAAATATAATGTGGCGTCCAGCTCAGTTACATGCGTCCCGGGCGGAACACAGTAGTTTAACGGAACTGAACGAAAAGTCCGAAAGGAAAAGAGCCGATTCGAAGTGATGTGTGAAAAGTGAATGGGATATTTGATTAACAGAAATGGGAACGTAATTTATTTAACAGTTTTTTTTTTAGCCCTTGACCTTGAATGTAAGTTTGTGTGTGGCATACGTAGCAATTAGTTTTTGTAAATAAATCCATAAGGACATATGATTCCTGATGGCACATGTTGAGAGCTTTTAATTACAAAGTTGTTTTATCTGATGCTGGATGCGTCTTGACAATGAGAGAAAGCGATACAAGTTGTATCATACAACGAAGCAGATTGATGAAGTTTAATCCGAAAAGGTAAGATTTACACGATAAATTATGCCATAATCATTATGGCATAAAACGCATAAATACTCATCTGTTACCGACAACGACAACCAAATTAATCGTTGAGGTTAATCATCTATCTATTCTTATAATAATCAAAGCGTTTGATAAAACTGAAGTGACAGATTCTATTACGAATACTGACACTCAGCTCAGTTTTGGGCAAAGTTTGTCTCCGTTATCAGAGATATATACCCTCCAGGGTCTACTTTTTAGAAACTTATTTCCTGAATTTCTTGAAATTTCTCGAATTTTCTCGAATTTCTTAAAATTTCTCGAATTCGAGAAATTCGAGAAACTTCAAGAAACTCGAGAAATTAGTTTCTTGAAATTTCTTGAATTTCTCGAAGTTTCTCGAATTTCTTGAATTTTCTTGAATTTCTTGAAATTTCTCTAATTCGAGAAATTCAAGAAACTTTGAGAAATTCAAGAAATATTTCTCGAAATTTCTTGAATTTACCGAAGTTTCTTGAATTTCTCAAAGTTTCTTGAATTTCTCGATTTTCTCTAAAAGTTTCTAAAAAGTAGGCCCTGATACCCTCTGTAGTGAACACACAGAGTATACTCTACTTGCTCACATTGTGAGTCTTTCCGGGTGCACGAAATTATTCGAGTGAAGGAATTGAGTTTCAAATTTACACTTCAAAGCTACATCCCGTATCCCATGCATGTTTGGTTTTATTTCAAAGCTGAGACCATCAGTAGTGATTAACGAAAATAGTTTTTGGATGTTTTCTTTGCATTTCGGATTTAGAGAAAATGCTAGAAGTTCCCTGAAACATTCTACCAATTTTTTCAACTGCTCATCTCTAAGCGTAATAGTATGTTGTGTTACAAGTATTGTAATGTTGATTTTTTCAGCACTAGACCCAAGTTTTGGGTCGTGTGCTGAAAAAATCTCATTACAATACGTGTAACACATCATGCTTTGTGCCAACCGAGAATTGAAATAGACAAATGCCCAAAAAATCATAATTTTCATGGTAAACAATCACTCTTCAAATTTGATCGATCACATTGCTTTGCATTTTCTAAAACGAATGCTGTAATAACTCATACAAATTCCATAACAACACTGCTTTGAGTGTTGAAATATCCCATCAAACGGATGCTGAAATAAGTCACTTTACAACACTAAAATGAGTGCTGAAAAGAGTCGTATTTCAATTCTCGGTGGCACAAATGAATTTTAAACAAAAATCCGACCGAAAGAACATGTAATTACCTTTCTAATGACACATATCACGACATTTTACGTTTCATGTACCTGGAGATAATTCTATAAGAAAAGTACATGTTTTCGGATTGAGACGTTTTAGATCACCTCCCATTTGCCCTACAAGTGCCGAGGAAATTTTTTGAAAGCGATTTTACCTTTATAGTACGGTTGCATGTGTCATTCCGCTCGCCTTGCAACTTTTGAATTTTTTTGATATCGCATGTTGTTTGCGGTGAAAAAGTATAGAACTAAATTTTTTTAGGAAAATGGAAAATCGATTTTCTGGCCTGAAAAGCCATTTATATGAAAAAATTAAAAGTCAAATATCTCCAGAAGGAATGAGTCTTTTTCAATTATTTTTTTATTTCTGAAGAGGGTCATCCTATGCCGACATTTTGTGGAACAACTTTTTTTTGGTGATTCCAGATGGCGTTGGTATCGGTACTTTCCCCAAAAGTGTCCTGGAAAATTCCTCAACTTTGTGGACTGATAACTTGGCCAATTCTTAGTATAGTTTGATGAGTAAATATGATTAAGAAAGGTATAAGTAAACTCTTTCGAAATCTGTCCAGTGGAGCTTGAACCGATTCGTAGTTCCTAAGATATGCGCCATTACTCCCACCTACCTCCAAATTTAAGTTTTAGGTATTATTGTGACAATTTAAAAATCAAAACTCGACATTTTTAAAGTGCAATTACGTAGGCATCATTTCTCATACCGGTAATTGATAAGTATCTCTTCCTGGTTCTAGAACTCAGAGATTCAACGAGTTTCACTAGACTTTTTTTGTTTTCCTATCATCAAATGCAATTATTGAGATCGTTAGAGGTCAGTTCCTTTGTGTTGGGCACTCTTCACATCAGAAGTTGATAACTGCATCTTCCTAGTTCTAGCACCTAGATATTCAACGAACTTCCATCCCATTTTTCGCTATATTTCATGAAAAATCGTTGAAAAATCGAGTTTACTTATGCCTTTCAAAATCACTTTTACTCATCAAAACGGAATAAGAATTGGCCAAGTTATCAGTCCACAAAGTTGAGAAATTTCTCGGGACACTTTTTAGGAACCATCTGGACTCACCCAAAAAAAGTTTTTCAACAAAATGTCGGCATAGGATGACCCTCTTCAGAAAAAAAAGATTATTGAAAAAGACTCATTCCTTCTGGAGATATTTGACTTTTGATTTTTTCATATAAATGGCTTTTCCGGCCGGAAAATCGAGTTTCAATTTTCCGGAAAAAAACTTAGTTCTATACTTTTTCACCACAAACAACATGCGATGTCAAAAAAATACAAAAGTTGCAAGGCGAGCGGAGCAACTTTTTCTGACACAAGCACCTGGACTATTAATGGACAAATACCATTTTAGGCACATATAAAAAAATCCTCCAATTATGGTAGGATGGTTATGAAAAAAAATCCCTCACAGTAAAATAGGCAGAACACTATTAAATCGATTCATTTAGTCATAAACAATTGATCCAAGGTACACAACTTAAACAGCAACAAAATTCTTTATTACCAGCATTCGTAAATGTTCATTTATACAAATTTTTGAAGCAAATCATCTACGCTAATATTGTCTCAAATTTTAATTTTAATTGCACAAATTTCCCGGAATCTCGCAAATATTTCATTTATTTGCATTGTTTTTGGACCGTACGTTGTGCTGGTCTTAGGACTTTGCTGTACTGTGAATCGTAGAATTTTTTCCAAGAGAACGTTGTTCAATCTCTACTATGAAACGTATTGGGACAGGTAAGGAAAATGTGATTGAAGAACGATATAGACAAGGTAACAATAATCGTAAAATTCTTTCCGGAAAAAATGATGTGAGGCTACAACAACTTTATCGTTACACGTGCATTAGCAGTGGCTAAGTCAAAATTTTGATTGATTTTCGAAGGTGGTTCTGAGTTATTCTGGAGATGGTCTAAATGAAGGTGATCTACTCTCGGTATGATGAATAAATATAAGAACAATTGATTTATCAGCATCCATAATCATCCATAATAGGTCATTTTGACATAGGACTTGTTGTCATGGGTCTATTTTAGGGAATTAAATTCCCGAAAATTCCTAAAATTTCCTGTTTTTGAACCAAATAAAAAGACAACTAAAAGGCCAACGGAAGGCAATTGTATTATTGTTATAGACGGAAAAATAAGGGAATTTTCGGGAGTTTAATTCCGCTAAAATAGGCCCTTATTGTAGTCGAAACGTTTTTGGTGCATTTTGACTCGGCTTTATTGAACAGGGCCGAACTTGCCATAATTTTTTGTTTGACTGAACTACATTTTACAAGTGTTTGTGATTTAACGTCCGATGGGTTTTTGGGAAGCCAGTTCGACCCTGATTGAGGTTACTTAGTTCAACGAAATTGAATTGTAGAATGTTAAGTGGAAGTTACTATATTTACGGTTGGATTTATTACAATTAGAAGATGCTCGTAAAATTACTGTTTGTTTGTTTATGAACCAGCAGCACCGATAGTTTTGTACTGTACTCTCAGGCAATTTCTACAGCTAATTACATAAAATGCGTAACATCTACCTGTAAAATATGAAAACTTGTTTCAGCTGTTTCGATCAGCTGATACATGCATTCATTAATATGGTACGTACGCCCCTTATACCGAGTGAACGAAAACAGCTGAAACAAGTTTGATATTTTTATATGCCTTCTCTCGGTACCATTTGAATCTTTTGAAATTAAATTTAAATTTTCGTTAGAAATTGGGTTTGCTACGAGTGTTGGCCATAGTATAATATGAAAATGAGTGTGCGTGCGGGTCTCATCTGCCGCGTCTCATCAATTTTGTTTGTCAACACAAATAATCAAAAATAAGGAATTCCCAAAACTAGTGAAACCTCCGCATAGTTGTGATGTTGTAATAAAGCCAACCATATAACTGAGTACTGCAAGTAATTTAATTTTTTCGACACATTTGTGTATCACACTCGTACTCATATACTGACCAACTCAATCAGATTATGCTTTGATGAAACAAAAACCAAATTCAAAAATTATTCGGAAATCACGACCTGGTTTTTCAACAGAAAATTTTCTCCTTTAAATAAACCGATAATACCGCTGTTGCTGATGTAACAAAATACACATTTAGCAGTAGTTCGGTGTTAAACGAATTAAATCAAAAATCAATGGACGACTTATAATTATGAACTCAAGTGGACAAGTGTGTACAACGATTACATTTTATGATGCTAATAAACACTCAGTCACAACTTTAATTAACTTCGATTTTAACTTAATCTGTGATCTTTATGTGCAACCAATTTATTAATCTCTATCGCGCTATTTGGAAGTGCATGTGCCTTCAATTTGAAAAATGAATGAAAAGTCGAAACGTCCGAGCAGACGACTAACAGTGCAATGATTGTGTGAGTTTCGTTTAATTTTCATGATCACAACCTAATCGAAATGTGTTACATTTGAAACAACAGAAATAATAATTTGCTTAACAAATCTTCCTAATTGATCAAAACCAGATTTTTTACTTTCGGCTCGACTTGTACAAAGGGGACCCAGCTTATTGATTTGTTATTTTTCATCAACTTGATCTTGCTACTTGTGTTGGAGTCGATAAAATAAAATGGTTCGAGAGACCCGTAAGCTTTAAAGATCCGTACGGATCAGAATGTGGAAAGATTGGTCAGACTGCAATTATTACTTTCACATGTCCATTGATCACAATTTGCTACAAGGAACATGTTGAACATGTTGAGTTAATGGTCCAAGAACAGCTCGAGATTCCTCTACACCAACGATGACAATATCTCCTTACATTGGCAAGCAACCATTAAGCCATCGCTTTTAAAGGCTCATACAAATCACACGACGTTATACGTTTACAGTCTCTACTCAACGGGTCTGTCCGTGATTGACCAGGTCAATTATGCATTAAGATATTTTGCTTCGATTGTTGTTTCCTTTAAGATTTTTGTCTTAGCAGATACGTTAGATCGAGAAATGGACATGGCACCAACACGTGAACTATTTTAGCGGACCGCTAATTTCCACTTTCTGTGATACATCTTTAATTACTACTTTGTCTCAGCCATAAATCATTCGCTGAACAGTTTGAGTATTGACTTGGCGGTTCGAACTCGATGAGACACACGGTTACTCTGATAATAATAATGTTCAAAAGTGTTGATCGAAAGTCGTGAAATTAGACAATGGTTTGAATATCATCAGTGTTATCATTGGAAAATCCGTATGGTGTGATTAGTGGGAATAAGTTCGTATGTGAGGGCATCGCAGTCGAACATCCAAAGTGTTTTGTAGCATAAAGACTGGACTCTGTTGGATCACATTTCCTGTGTTTTGTTGAAGAATAACAAGTTTAGGAAGAATATGGAGTATTACATACGAATGTCGTTGCGCCAATGGCTGGCAATGTTTGCTTTTTACGCCATGTATGTGTTCCTGGGAGCGTCCATCTTTTACACAATTGAACATAATTTGGAAACGGAACGCAGAGCAGCTCAATTGCAGGAAAGAATCGACATGAACGGTAGGCTTGCATGGGTGGAACAATCTCTCATATTGTGCACTTCTTGGCGGAAAAGTTTTAATTTTTACGAGTCTACGTTTCCAAAGCAGATTCTGATCATAACTTCTCTGACCATGACGTCGATATTTTTATATAATCGACAGCGATCGATGTGAGGCATGACTCATATCTTCAGATTTCGTGCTACTAATGAACAACATTTTAACGCGTTTCCAGTTGACATAATAATTAAAAAAATTTTCTTTGTTAGTCTTTCAATTTGTAAATTAGTCTACAAGTTTACAAGCAAGCAAAACAGCAGGTCAATTTGTGAGAATGATTAACGCTTCCAGTGGTTGTGTGAAAATAATTGGGATCTTACGCGTTTAGGAGTGTGCGATTTACGTAACGGTGAATTGTTTCCCACCGGAAGTGGACCAAAAAAGAATCAAAATGTAACGTCTAACGCAGCGTTAAATCGCCGTGATTATCATGGACTGTTATGATAGAGAGAAGGAAATAAACTGACAAAAAAGTTTCGAAAAACTCAGCTGTTGCAGGTAAGGGGCCGTTCATAAATTACGTAACGCAAAAATCAACATTTTTCAGACCCCCCCCCCGGGTCTGTAACGCTAAAAGGGTCAAGTTTGACCCAATTTTGTTAGAACCGTAACGCTTGCCTCATACCCCCCCCTCCCCCCTCTAGCGTTACGTAATTTATGAACGGCCCCTAACTTTGTCTCCAGGTAATCTACAACAGCTGCCACAGCTGTTACAAAAAATACAGCTGCGGCAGATAATATAGATTACCTGGAGACAAATATACCTGCTACAGGTGAGTTGTTCGAAACTCTTTTGTCAGTTTATAATTAGGACCAAGTTATTTCAACTTGCCTTGTGGGATTTGTCAAAATAATATACGGAAAAATGCCAGAACAAGTCCAGCAAGACAAGTTATAATTAACTGGTCTTCGGACTTCTCGCTCTTATCAATGGAAAGGAAGCGTGAAGAGATAACTTAAAATTTAAATTTAAAGGCCTTTAATGGTATTACCGAACATTTACTCAAAAAGGCATTTTCCCCCGTCATTTTCTATTCAATTACGGTTGACAATCCATAATTTAGATTTATCAGTTGGGTAGTCTGGGTTAATGATCTTCCAACACAGATCTTCCTTCCTAAAAATGAGGAACAAGTTTGCGTGTCTTAAACTTTGAATATTGTACATTATAGACTCTACGCCTCGAAACAAAAATTACACTTTTTCGCAACTCTCACTCAGTTTTTCAAGCGCATCGAAAAGCTTCAATAATATTTTCCAATTTTTTAAAGTCTTTTCTTACCAATTCTTCTAAGCCAATTACAGTTATGACCTTTGAACCCTATCTTTTATGAGGTAACTTTCTTCAGTGATCCGGAGAGCTCTACTAGTAGCTATATCTCACTTATCATTGCTAAGTCGACTCATAAGCAATAACTCATTGTAGCATGAATGATTGCTTCCCCGTAACAATAAATTTCATTAATTCCAATATTTGGCAAATGATAACAACACAAAAAACATAAACTTGACCCAAATTGGCTAATCACCTTTTTTGTTTAGATTTGTGTCGCTAAATGATTACGACGCGCGGCGTAGGTGTAGTTGGTTCCACTTTATTTACAACAAGTTTTAATCTTTGCGATTTTAAAATATTTACTTTCCTAGATCTTCTGACCACGTACACATCTCCGAACGACATCGAGTTACAAAACAAAATCCTCGATCAGGTATCTGATTACTGTGGCCGCAAAGTAACCAATCATACCCTCGACGAACATGTGGATCCGTACGTTTGGAACTTTTTCCATGCCTTCTACTTTTCGTTCACCACCTGCACAACAGTTGGTGCGGTCAACACATTTTTTCTCAATTCACAACCAACTTTAAAAGTGATTTTCTTCTGAATTCAGGCTATGGCAACATCTCACCGTCAACCTCACTAGGAAGAATAATTTTGTGTTTCTACGCTCTGTTTGGCATACCAATAAGTTGCTTTTTCATCGCTAGTGTGGCGCATTTTTTCGCTGCAACAGTAAGAAAAGTAGTTGTCTGCTTATAAGATTGAGATAAATCTATTTCCCAGTACGTTAGACTCCACAAGCAGTACATGGAATACAAACATGCAAACACTAAGAATTATGTTCCTCCCGCTGTCGGATTCGCTGGGAAAATTTGCATGTATCTTACACCAGGGCTGGTCATTTTCATATTCGTGCCGGCAATTCTCTTCTCTTATTTTGAAGAATGGGATTACGTACGATCGGTATACTACTCATTTGTCACCTTGAGTACAGGTAAGGAATAGCTGTATGCATGACAAGGGATAAAAAGATGAAAAGTCGAGTTTTCGTGTGAAGTTTGGTGGTACGAGGCCATACTTTTCATGTTTGACGCACGTCTTTCGACGCCCTCAGCATGTAAAATCCATTACATAACTCGGGATAAAAGTGAAAAGTCTCGTTTTCGTGTGTTTATTGACCTCGGCTTCGCCTCTGATCAACAAAATTCACACGAAAACTCTACTTTTCATCTTTTTATCCCTAGTCACGTAAAATACTATTGCATGCTGTGATTTCCCAAACAGATTCTCCTGTTTCTCCTAGAAATATTATAAGCCATTTTCGACCCTAAGGAAATCAAAAGCATGTAATAGTACATTACTGTCTCGCTGGGACATTTTTTGTTGAGGCGTGTGGAAAGGTTGTATTTCGAGATGAAGACGAGCAAAGCACTCTCAAGCACCGGATCTGACTTTAACGTCACATAAATAATTTTCCGGAAGTCATATTTTCGGCCGTTTATCATCAAATTTTTTGAAGTTAATATTTGCCCCAGGAGTACTTGACCTCAACTTTCCAACGAACCCATACACGACCCTGTCCTTACCACCATACGGAACTGAAATCCGGATTACGAAACCTCACTTTTCGACTTTTGGCCACTTACAACCAGCGAGGTATGGATGATCAGAAATATCTGAGACTGGTTTTGGGGCCTAGGTACCAAGGCCTAACTAGGCATATATAAAAAAGTATCGGAATAAATAGTGCCGATTTCGGTCAGTCGAAATTCAAAAGAATCCCTCTGTCGATAACACAGATGACATCACACACGTCGGAAAATTGTCTCTTTTGATGTTAATTGCTGGTGTCAATATTTCAGAATATTTTGTGGACGTTCAACATTTTTAATGAACACCTGAGTTACTTCGGGGCGTACACTTCATTTGTAAAAAGCCCAGAACTCACAAACATCCTTGAAAAACTTCAAAAGGCCCTTCGGGAATCGCTCGAATTCATTTTACCAAATGAAATGATTAGCTTGACATGGGTTCATGCAAAGAAATGGAAGGAGGCAAGGGATTTGATGCATGATGGATCCCTTCATTTTTCGCTGATCGTTCTTTCTATTTTGTGAATAACTATTGATAGCTGAATACCCGTCACCGCTGATAACATTAACAGATGTCAGTTAAAGAATAGTAAAACTGAGGGACTCACTTTCGGCCAACACATTTTTAAAATCGATTTTTCATCGAATATTGAATAAGGGAAATAGGGCTCGACCTACATGATCAAATAAAATGTAATTCTGTCTAAGTGTGAAAGTAATGAACTCTCTGTTTCTTAATTACAGTTGGATATGGAGATCTGGTGCCGACATTTCAATCTCATCAGGTAGATATTACTTCGAGAATATCCCTTCCGACTAGCAACTACAAATTTCTATTTAAAAACTCAAATGATTTAGGAACGAGAATTTCATCTGTACTTTTTAGCATATGAAATTTTCATAATTTTTTGGAACATTGCCGGTTTGGGATACGTGTTGATGTTAATAAATTTTGTTGCCAAGTACGAAGAAGCCAAAAATCGGATAAATTTCACATAAAAATGACTCACCGTTGCATTGTATTTACAGAGCAATGAAATCTAAACGAGTGGCTAAATGGGAACATAAAATTTCCCAGAATATCAAAGCAACTGAACATCTTGTGCGACAAGAAGTCTCCAAAGATTTGAACTTTTTGCGACGTCTTCTTAACGAAGTTAACTTGTTGAAAGTTAAGGTGAGCGCAGCGAAGCATATTGAAAGTGGATATTGTCGAAATTGAAACTGACCTTAATATCCTTTACAGCCCGTTTACAACGATGTTTCCTCCAAAAGACAAAGTATATTTTTACCGCGATCCTCGTCCTGTCCCGATCTTTCGTTGTACCATTACAAAAACACCGGACGGTCAGTGCTCGGTAGATCATATTCATTAGCCCCTGACTCAACGCCAATTAGTTTACGAATGGGTTCGACGAATTTGCATAAAACGCAATCCGACAGTGACCTGTACCACATCGATCGTCAAAAAACATTCCGAAATTCGACAAACAGCCGTGGCGAGGACGATTTGATAACAAAGGTGGTGTCAGCATTGGGCAGTATTCGACAACAAGATGAAATTGATCGGAGTGGCTCGGAAATGGGTATAAACGGATTTTCGGATTCTCAAATTTTATCGTCGGAAAAAAGTTATTCCGCTTGGTCATTGCATCGGTGCGATGCTGAGCTGCATGCATCCCGTGCGAGTAGTTTAAGTAATTTTAATCAATTGACCTGGAACGGAAGAAATTCGAATGAAATCAGAGCAACAACAGACGCGACTGTTTCGTCACGGCCGAACGTTTTCAATCGTTCAGTTAGTTTGCACATTCCAGACGATGAGGATAACAAAGATTTACAAAATGTTGTCAACAAAGAAGCGCTGAATCGAATGCTCAAGAAGCCACGCGTTCGATTACTTTCAGAACAGAGCAAACGAAATTCGGTTGTCTTTTCAGAAACGGAAAAAAGGAATGCGAAACGGGATTCCATCATCAGTTTGCCGCGTGAATACATATCGTCCACTTCAAGGGGCAGAGACAGCATAATTTCGATTCTGGATGCGCCCATACACGGAACAAAGTCAGAATTGTTAGAAAATACTTCAATTGCAGACCTAATTCGGGCATTGGAAGTGGTTCACACATCGGCTGTCTACGAAAATGGACCGGTAAATGCTTCACCAAAGATGAAAAGTCATCTAAGCCAAATGGTTAATAGTAGACGTGGTTCCCTTCGTCCAATACCCGGCTACACAACCGTTTTCTCCAGCTCTGATAACAAGGAGCACATGCGGAAAATTTCCACTCAATCAACTCCAAATCCATCGTCCTTTTCTCGTCACTTATCGCTACTACCACACTATCCTCCACCACAATATACGACAACGGTCGCACTAAAGCCGACTGTACACCGATCTAGTATACGTTTAGCAAACACATCACCGGAGCGAAACAATCCGTCGATACCACCATCAATATTGTTACAAAAGAAATTGCCACACGGCCCGAGTCCGCTGGCCAGAAATACGTAACGCAAGAAAACTTTGTGGATGAAAGGAAAAACCGTCGAAAGAGGGCGTTGTATATAAATGTTTGCAGTGAAATAAAATAAAAAATTTGAACTTCAACTGCTTTTACGTCCCTATGTCTTGTTTAACCGTTGATTGTCTGCCTTAGCAAAAATGGAATCATTAATTTGTCAAAATTAGCATAAAAGTGCCACTAATATTCAAAGAACTGGAAGCATGTCGCAAAAAAGTTGTTTCTAAAAAAACTTCCCTCGAAATGCCACATGGGATAGCATTCATTCCGACTATTTGGATCTACGAAGGACATAGCCTTCAGGAGTTAATTGTTCGTAACATATAGAGATCCATCCAACGAAGATAAAAATTAGTTTACATAAACGTTAGCCGCCCGACTCTCCATTCAATACAAACATTCTACTCATTCGAAAAAAGTACTGACTGCAATCATAACCAATTTAAATATCCAACTCATAGATTTATTAGATAATTCTTTGGGATTTAAAACGACAATGAAGTACGTACACAGACATAAGATTTTGTTACAAGGTTAATAACATTTCTTGGTATAATTCTCGTGGAAGTTAATTTTTTTTATGAAGATGAATATCATATCCTCATTTGATGAATGGTAAGCAAGGGTGACATCTGAGGTTAAATGTAAGTGACGGAAAAAGCGATAATTGCACATTAAAGCTAATGCGCTTAGACGTCGGTTTGGTCTGTTGCTTGGAGAGGAAATCCTAAGTTTCCTAAGGAGAGTTTTTCGATTCGACTGAATTTTCCTAAAAACGTTTTAAAAACTCAATGGCTTACAAACAGACATTCAACAAATGTTTTCTTAATAAAAGCTTCCGTTCAAAAATAACGATAAAGAAATCATTTCGTTTGAGAGCTTTGCCTCTAGAACTAATCATCTCTGAGTCGCGAGTTGACCCGAATTAACGGTCAAAAAATAGACATTCAATTGGGATTTGATATTTTCACAAACTCGAGGCAAATTTTCCTCGAATTGCACTAAATTAATTTTGAAGGCAAATGACTAGTGCATCTACTGTCGAGAACGACAATGATAAGAGATTAGCTATGGCTGGTGATGTATATGATGAAAATATTGAAGTAATAGATTAGTATCAAACACTAGATACTTTTCACAAATGAAGTAATAGATTTAATGATTTTGTTGCGATATATCCTCTCAGCGATACTATGCGATAGGCATCAAATATTACCGAAGAAAGTGTAGCACTCAACAACTGAAGGACTTTATTGTGATTCAGTCGATTTTGACAAGTGTGAGGGTTGCATAACATTCATGTGTTTAGACCCGTACGAAGTACTGGGGTCTTATAGGTTTACGCATACGTCCGTAACACGTCGAATTGGACTCCCTGAGTAAGGGGAAACCTATTGTGGTTGTCTAGAGATGCCAAATCCGCGAGAAAAAAAATGTCTGTCTGTCCGTCTGTCTGTCTGCACGATAACTTGAGTAAAACGCATCCGATTTTGAAAATTCTTTTTTTTCCCGTTTGGTAATGTCAAAAGACAGGCTAAGTTCGAAGATGAGTGATTTTGGATCGACCCCTCCCGAGCTGTGGCCCAATAAGTGCTTTACGGTTTTTCGAAGATATCTCCGGACATTTAAGCGTTAAACTTGTAAGTGATACGTCAAATAAAAGGTATTTACAATACCGATCGACAAAAAAAAAGTTTATGGAAATCGGATGACCGACTCGTGAGTTAGACCCCTTGGTGTAGAACAGGCACAGGGCGGTAAGCAGTTTTTGCTTGTAGGTCGGCCACATTTGAACATATTTCGTCTGTTTTAGCTTTATTAGATAGGTATTGACCGTACCAATCAGGGGAAAAAAAGTTTATGAAATTATGTTCTCCGGAGCGTGAGCTAGGTCTCTTGAAGTGAGCTCTTATCTGGCTACTCGGAAGTACAGTGAACGTGGTGTATTTTGACAATATCTCGAGTAAATTTTGACCGAATTTCATGAATTTTTTTTTGTTTGAAAGGTATTAACGAATGTAAAGCGTCGGTACTATTTCCGGTCTCCTAACAAAATGGCTGCCGGCGGCCATATTGGATTTTATTAAAAGTGATATATCTTGGGAAAAATGGTACTTAGAGAGTTTCTGTTAACATGGAAATAATTTGTTATGTGTGTGGGGTGCTTCAGGCATTCCATATATGGACATCTATATATACCTATATTCACCTATATTGAGCTATATACAGGCATATTCATCTGTGAAATGTTTATTTATAGTGAAATATAGCTGTTTAAATAGGAATTTATGAAATTTGACTTCGTACGGGGCTGTCTATATTGCCTCCGGCAATTTAGTTGTATATGATAACAAGGCAAAGAGTGGATAATGTAAGTGATTTTAAAGGGAGAATAGTTTTTCAGCAGAGAAGAAAATGAAGTAAGAGAAATGAAGAGTTTCCCATTAAAGGCTTTTGATACGAATAGGTGTTTCGTACGGGTCGGCGTTAGTAATGTTTTTCTATTTTTAATCGATGCAACTTTGAGCAAAAAAAATTGATCAACAGCATGCGTTTAAAATGTACCGTTTATTTTATATAGCTCCTTAAGGTCTAGTCCTTCAAAATAAAAATCTTCGAATCTTGAACTAAGCCACCGAGAAATGCGCCATTACGTCATTGCGTTAAACATCATTTGTACTTTGCTTTGTGTGGTTGCATCCCTCGCCTTCGGCACGAGCTACTAACGTCACCATTGGCAAATTAAAAAGTTCGAAACAAGGACGTAATCTACTATTATACGACGACCTAATTCGGTAAAGAATATTGAATTATCTACAGTTACGAATGGTTCACCTAAACATTTATTATTACCACCAACTCGCAATAAAAATAAATTTGAGCGCGCTTTTGTGGACGCAATCCCGTGTCATACAATACAAAACTCTGAAAAATTATGAAAGAAATAATATCTCGTCAATTGGATGTTGAAAAAATGGAGGTTATCGCAGTTTAGTACAGTTTATTTAAATTGGAAGAAAGCTTTGGTCAGCGATTTTATTTAGTCAATTCTTGGTCCTCGTCGTGGTAATATGATTCAAATCCTCTTATGTAC
Source organism: Bradysia coprophila (assembly GCF_014529535.1). NCBI lineage: Eukaryota > Metazoa > Arthropoda > Insecta > Diptera > Sciaridae > Bradysia > Bradysia coprophila. The sequence continues at coordinate 6,522,259 of NW_023503493.1, read as the reverse complement.
AATACGGGAGTGATTCGTAGGACGTCTTTAATTTAACGATTTCTGAAGAAAAGGGAAACATCCTCGACTGTGAATATCGGAAAGTGGTATGATGTGAATAGTTTGATCCCGTTTACGAGTAATCAGTCAATTTGATTGAAAAATCAAGCAAAATGGAAGTGATATACAAGAGTGATCTTAAATACATTTTATTATTTTCTTCAATGCTGCTACTTCTACTACTCAAGCTGGATTTACCGGATGTGAAAGATTTTAGGATTTAATTTAAAAACGTAAACGTTTAGTGTCAAACAAGAAACTATGAAAGACTCTAAGATTTAATTAAAGAACCAACCAACACAACAAAAACTATGAAAATCAAACTCTGTGATAGATAAATCATAACACAGATACAAACAAAATAAAATGTCTCCAAGGCAATGGCTAGCGCTGTTAGGATTTTACACAGCCTATTTATTTTTCGGGGCCAGCGTTTTCTACTACACCGAAAATGGATACGAAACGCAACAGCGAGCTGTTGAATTGCAGAAACGGATTGATATAAATGGTATTAACGAAATAACTATCAATCCATTATAAATCGAGTGGTGCCGTACTTCTTGCATTTAGCGTATTTAGAACAATTAATCCCATAAGAATTAGTTTTTTTTGTCCCCCCAGAAGTCCATCCTTTCCATTCTTCCAGAAACGGATAGTTATGTTTTATCAACAGTAACGATCAATTTAGGCAATTACCCAAGGCCAATTCGGATCTGGTAAAATAAATGGTAAAACAAATGAAGTAAAAGATTCTGCTTTAATCATTAATTCCCTTGACTGAAAGTCAGGGTCTTACACCAGAAAATATCGAAAAATGTGGGTAACAAAAAGGTTAACTGTGATTGAAAATGTATGAAATGCTATGAAAAACGTTAAATGTGGGTAACAAAAAATCGTTGAGGGCACGATAACTTGAGTAATTTTTAACCAATTTGGATGATTCTTTTTTTTAAATACGTGGAATTAAAGTCCCGAGGCTAAGTTCGAAGATGGGCTATGTAGGACTAAGGTTCTGGAAGCTATCCGAGAAAAACGGGATTTTATATTGTTGATCATAGCCTCAATTAAAAAATATTACTTTGATGAAATTTGATTTTGTTTGGTAGTGTCGGTAAATCATATAAGTTTGTTTTCGACGTGCATGAAACTAGTAGGAAGAATAATTTCATCATTCGACGCCCATCTTCTAACTTGTAAACATCTCTTCCATCTCTTCCTAACAACTTGATAGTTGACTATCAAATTTGATAGGTGACTAGCAACTTGATAGTTGACTATCAAATTTGATAGTTGACTAGCAACTTGATAGTTGACTATCAAATTTGATAGTTGACTAACAACTTGATAGTTGACTATCAAATTTGATAGTTGACTAACAACTTGATAGTTGACTATCAAATTTGATAGTTGACTAGCAACTTGATAGTTGACTAGCAACTTGATAGTTGACTAACCACTTGATAGTTGAAGTTGACTATCAAATTTGATAGTTGACTAACAACTTGATAGTTGACTAAAAACTTGATAGTTGACTAATAACTTGATAGTTGACTATCAAATTTGATAGTTGACTAACAACTTGATAGTTGACTATCAAATTTGATAGTTGACTAGCAACTTGATAGTTGACTATCAAATTTGATAGTTGACTAACAACTTGATAGTTGACTATCAAATTTGATTGTTGACTATCAAATTTGATTGTTGACTATCAAATTTGATAGTTGACTAGCAACTTGATAGTTGACTAAGAACTTGATAGCTGACTAAAAACTTGATAGTTGTTTGTCATTTATCAAATAGGTAGTTTTTTACTCCCTTTACAACCACATCTTACGCCAGCAAAATGCCTGTCATCAAATTAGCACACTTTGATTAAAAAGTGTAAGAAATTTTAATAAAAAAGTTAAATTTTTGCAGAGAATATAAGATGAATTATCTCAACTAATTTTTGAAGATTTTTTTTAAATACATGGAATTAAATGAATATTGTAAAAATTTTACGAGTGTGAAGTTTGCGGCCAGAGCGAAGCGAGGGCCGTAATTCACACGAGTCGTGACATTTTATTCACGATTGAATGTTTTGTGAATGGGAAATCGAGGGATTATTTTTTCTCGATCTACCAATAAATTTCTTCTTTTACAAATATTTTTAATCCCTTTACCATTATAGAGTGGTACCAATTTACCGAAAATATTGGTAAACTGAGTTATTTTTAACGATGAACCAAAAACTAATTAAGTTCATTTATTACCATGTCACCATGTGAAGGTATATTAAGTACCGGGGAACTTCCTTTTTTTACGCAAAATTGTAAGAGAAGAACATCTATCGCACTTTTTTATTTTGTGAAAAAGTCCTCGTTCCACATTCACAAAACAAACTTCGCATCTCTCATGTAAAAAAAATGCAATCAAACCTAATAATAGACAGCTCATACGAGTGGGAAGTTTACGGCCAGAGCGAAGCGAAGGTCGTAATCTACACGAGTCATATTTTATTTATGATTTGAGGTTGATGCTCAAAAAGTGGTCAAAAATCATACCACCTTACCCTCGATGGTTTCCAAGAAAAAAAAGTCAAATTTTACTGTCATTTGCCTGGAGTCATTAATATAGTAAATATATTATGTATTAAATGTGACAAGTTTTCATGAATACGTCAAAAATACATTTAGAAAAGTGGAAGTCAAGGGACCTGACCCGCCCAAAAGGTGGGGCCTAGTTGATACGTTACGAAGGATATAACAGATTTAACGATTATAGCGCGATACATACGCACATATTATAAAAAGAGAGATAGTAGAGTTTTATGGTAACTTGAAGAAAATCCCTGATATTGTCAAATCAACATCGGGAAAAAAGGTAGAAGGTAGTAGTAATTAGCACTTTCAATTCTCTTGTAATACAGTTTATGACAGTTTATGCCTACTGATGATCCAAGAGATCAAGGCTGTAAACTTTGGGGAGGTCACGCAGATCGCCATTTTTATTAGATACGCGGGAACACATCACTTCTGATGATTTTACAGATAAAAAAATCGTCATGGCGACGAGAATCGTCTCAGTAGGTGAATCTTTGTATGAAATCCGCCATTTTATCGTCAGCTGTGGTGTGTCAACCGCGTATCTGTATCTGCATGACCTCCCCAAAGTTTACAGCCTTGGTAAGAGGTCGGGCATAGTAATATTAGTCTGCGAGTTAATTATGGAAAAAGAATGCCTGTTGCAGGTGATTATCAATCAGAAAATTGCATCCTTCATCGACTGGAACAAAGTTCAGAATTGCTATAGTTATCGGCCATCAAATATTTCAGGAAAAACGCTTTTGGGAATAGACTCCCAGAACATTAGATCGATTTGGTCAATCTGTAAACCAGACTTCTTGAATATGATTCTCCAATGAATTTGAATGAAACAAAAATTTTGGAAATCGGTTCAGCACTACCCAAGTTATCGTTCCATCTAGAAAATAGGGAAAAATTCTTTTAGGAATAACTCCGAGATCGTTTTTGCGATATTGTCCTGCTAGGAACATGACTCCTAAAATTCTATTCCTCTTGGATTATAACCAAAAGTTTTACAACTGATTCCGAATTTGTCTTGTTATAGTGCCATCAGAAAACCAGAAAAATTTTCCTCTGGGAACTACTCCCAGATCATTTGGTCGAAATTGCCCATCCTCAGGAATTTTTTTCGTCACAGATCGAAACCCATTTTATGAAAATCGGTTCACAATTACTCAAGCTATCGTGCATTGCTCCTAAAAAGTTTAGAGGGGTCTATAAAAACGGATGTTCTTCGTAGAACCCTAGACTAGGTTTCTTCTCTCAAAAAATCTTGGTACTCTGCAAAATCTGCAAAATCTGCAAAAATTCAAGGAATTGAACCATTATCAGTCGGCTAGAATTTCGTACGAGCAGTTATCGAATAAATTGATTTGAACTAAGTCTTTTCGACGGATTGAAATGTAGTCTTCAAGTTCATTTGTTCTAATATGCATTTTGCTATATAAGTCGATGGTAGTTAGAGAACTCGTTATTCATATTTATAGTCGTTCTCGATAGCAGATAAACATAAACAATATTCAATCAAGCATTACAATGCCGTAGAGTCCGAAAAATAGCTTAACCTGTCACATACTGCTATTCATCTGTTATCGATAACGACGACAAAAATAATGACAGCCTCTGGATAATATGGTCTCTTATAATGGTAAAATGGATGTTTAAAACAATTGAAGTACTAGATTTAAAATCAACAGTTTAAAAATACTTTGATCGATGGAAGTAATAGACCCGATAATAATATTGGTCATATGTTTACCGTCTGTAGCAGGTTAAAGACAAGCGCGCAATTTCTCAATGAATGGACAGATATTTTTAGGTATTTTTGAATTGCATTTCTTTTTAAGAATCTATACTTCGTTGTAGAGCTACTAGTGAAACACACATCACCAAACGACGTAACCATCCAAAATGAAGTCTTAACAAAGGTATCAATCTACTGTAAGAAACCGGTCACCAATCACACACTGGACAAATACATCGATCCACACGTTTGGAGTTTTTATCATTCCGTTTTTTTCTCCTTTACCGTTTGCTCAACGTTAGGTAGGGTACACTTTGAACCTGATTTACGTGTCTGAGTAAAAGGAAGTCGTAACAGAAAGTTTCTATTTCTACCACAATGAACAGCCAAAATGTGCAGTGAAAATTACATTTTTCTCAGAGGTGTAAATCAGGTCACAGAGCCCAGACCTTTTAACAAAATCAAAGTTTTCGTTCCACTTGATTAGGATATGGCAACATTACACCGACACATTCGTTCGGAAGATACTTCATGATTGTGTATGCACTGATCGGAATGCCAGTCAATGCAATTCTGTACACCTATTTGGGTGAATTTTTCGGAAAAACTGTAAGATTACCGTTAACAGAATTTTGAAGCAATAAATTTGAACCTAAACCATTTTCCTAAAGTTCACTAGGATCTACAAACGGTACAAGGCCTACAAAATTGCCACAAACAAAAATTACGTACCCCGACGATTAGGCATGATTGCGCAAGTATCGTTATACCTTGTTCCTGCATCAATTGTGCTGATATTTCTGCCGTCGTGTTTATTCACTTACTTCGAGGGATGGACCTATTCAGATTCAGTGTACTATTCATTCGTAACCTTGTCAACCATTGGATTTGGGGACTTTATTCCAACATTCCAGCCGCATCAGGTTAGTGGTGTAGTCTAGTTTGTATGTTTCAACGTTTTACAGACGTTTCGGTCACCTTATATGTCGTCAGTGGCAAAACAATTTGCAAATGTCTGATAATGATGTCGCCGATAAGTCTGTCGTCTGTAAAAGATTGAAAAGTGGTCATCTGTCTCTCGATTTCTGTTCTCTATCTCTGTCTATTTGTACACTTGTTCTCTATCTCAGTTTAACTTGAAAAGGGATCGTCTTTCCAGGAACGAGTTTTTGGAATCTATTTCCAATTTTATCAAGCATTCGTCATCATTTGGTTGGTATTTGGTCTGAGCTATTTGCTGATGTTAATTGGTTTTATTGCCAGGTACGGAAACGATTTTTTTCTCGATTTTTACAACCTTTTAAAATTGATACACTCTTGAACGCACGAACGTTTTATTTGCAAACTTTTTCTTTCGCAGAGGAATGCGTAGCAAACGAATTACTAGATTGGAACACCAACTGTCGGAGAATATCAAACTTACACAAAATAAAATTTGGAGTGGAGTCACTAAAGACGTTAGCTACTTGCGTAGAATTCTCAACGAAATTTACATGTTAAAATTTAAGGTCCAACTGGTCCATCGTGCCTAAAGTCTAAAAATCTAATTTTGTTTCTCTGTTTAATAAACAGGCTGTCTACGATGAGCCCGATGACAGCCAATCCCTAAACAACAACTTTCCACGATCGGCATCATGTCCCTCATTGCAGCTTTATCGCACTAATGTACTTTTGGAATTCGAAAGAAAACGTACCTTATCCGACTACCACGTCTACGATTCCGACAATCCAACATTGTTGAGCCGTCATTCCGAGTCGGACCTGTTCAGAATCAACAAAACGAAAACATTTCGCGAAAAGAACGAACTGCCTTTTGATACGGGAGAGATGTTGGCTAGAGTGGTTCGCGCATTGGGTAATATTACCGCTGATGATGACGAATGCAACGATAGCGACATCATACAGGACACTGAAACAATGACGTCGGCTATATCGGTTAAATCGAGTGAACATGAGTATTCCATACCACCGGCGAAGCCAAGATCTCGAGCGGTGTCTGCCTATCGAAAATCGTCGATTATACCGTTTGAATCGGCACACAAATGGACATGGAACGGAACTAATGCTCAAATTCAAGAGTTCCGGAACATGCGTCACAAATTGAATATTAAAGAAAAGGAAATTGTTCCGAACAACAATCTGACGTGCTCCGTGAAAATAGACGAACCTTGCACGAAACCATTACTTCCGAGATTTAATCCGACCACCAAAACCGATCAGTTGCCGAAAATTACAGTTGGTCATCATCAGAAACGATACTCGATTGTTGGCCAAGAGCATTTGCCTCTAAAGCGAAGACCTTCGCGGATTGGTTACTTGAAACCGCTACCGAATTCTTCCTCTCGACGTCCAAGCATTTTCGACTTTCAAGAGAATCAGGCCGACAAAAATTTATTGGAAAATACGACCATAGCCGATTTGATACGGGTATTAGAAACGGCACACACATTAAACAATTCGTGCAATGATCCGGCTCTGCAAGAACTACTCGGTGTCAGTCCGAAACAATCTGGCAATCGAAGAGCTTCGATGTATCCTCGGTATAGCGAACAACATCCGATGCGCCCATTGATAAATGGAAAATCTTCAACTCACCACTACGACCACTTGCCGTTGCCACAGCCCGATCCCAGCAATTTCGCTCAAAGACGATTCAGTGTGCACCCAAACCCGTCAAGACGTTCGTCGTTCTCAAATAGTGCAGTCACAACATCGATAAAACAACGCAGACAATCCATGCGGCCCAGCCATTGGTTAATGCACAATAACAATTCGACCGATGTAACAGAAGTTACCGGTAGATTTACGGTTTCGAAGCGGTTGAGACCGACGAATAGCTTTCGAATGCAAAACAATTTTTTGAGGCGCACAGTGGCCCAGGCCAGCCAGAATAGCCTCTCTGAATTGAACGAGAAATGCGACGACAGAATTGTTTGAATAAATAAATAGAAATGAAAAGTGAGAGAATTTCCCGTCGTTTCAATTGCAGAAGATCCAGTCTTGTTATTCGATTAAGAATTACGAGGAAGGACTGCGTGATTCTGTTCCTTTCTACGTCTGGTTTTTTGAAATTATTTCCAGATCGTCCTTTTTCGGCTTTACAGTTTTATCGAGTCAACCCTACTGTAAATGCAACCAGTCGAAGTTAAGGTCAATGAAACTGAACTTTTTTGTAAATTTAAGTAATTCTAATTTGAAAATCGAAAATCGGGTCGGCGCAGATCTCTAGCAACAAAGTGTTCGGCTAATTTGTAGATATGGAAAAACCAATTAACCTACACGCAGTAAATAATCGTGCTAAGGGGCCGTTCATAAATTACGTAACGCAAAAATTGATAATTTTCAGACCCCCCCCGGGTCTGTAACGCTAAAATGTATGGAACTTTAAAAAAAACGTATGGACCGTAACGCCAGGTCAACACCCCCCACCCCGGGTATTTGCGTTACGTAATTTATGAACGGCCCCTAAACGATTTATGTTACCTATTGTCGCAACAATTAAAGGTAAATCTATGCAACAGTTATGTACATCACAATTCGGGTTTGTCACTATGGTCTGTGAACTATGGTGAACGTTTACTATTGGATTCCAGAGAACAGTTGTCCGACGATATTCTGTTTTCCATCGCGATATTCTTCCGCATTTTATAGTTCCACAATTTCGTCGCAAGATACCAAGGTTCTGAAAGAACAGGTTAAGACACTTTCGAGTTGATCACGACGGCGGTGAGGGATTCTTTTGAATTTCGACTGACCGAAATCGGCACTATTTTTTCCACGACTTTTTTATATATGCCTAGTTAGGCCTTGGTGCCTAGGCCCCAAAACCAGTCTCAGATATTTTTGATCTTCCTTACCTGGTTGGTTGTAAGTGGCCAAAAGTCGAAAAATGGGGTTTCGTAGTCCGGATTTCATTTCCGAAAGGTGACGAGGACACGGGCGTGTGTGGGTTCGTTGGAAAGCTGAGGTCAAATACTCCTGGGACAAATATTAATTTCATAAAATTTGCTGATTATCGGACGAAAATATGACTTCCGGAAAATTTCTCAAAATCAATGTAACCTCGGTGAACTTTGATGAGTTCTGTGACCTCACTAATGCAATTATTTGATTAAATTATTACTTATTATGAATGTGGAGGACCTCAGCTTTACAGCGATACCCATATTTAGTAGTTTGGAACGTGACTACGTAACAGATAAAAATGTGTGTTACACTCCGCCAAACGCCCGTGTCCTCGTAACCTTACGGAAATGAAATCCGGACTACGAAACCCCATTTTTCGACTTTTGGCCACTTACAACCAACCAGGTATGGAAGAACAAAAATATCTGAGACTGGTTTTGGGGCCTAGGCACCAAGGCCTAACTAGGCATATGTAAAAAAGTACCAGAAAAAATAGTGCCGATTTCGGCCAGTCGAAATTCAAAAGAATCCCTCGGTGTGATCAAAATTTTCCTGTAGCGCCAACTAGGTTTGGAAAATTTTATATGACGATTTCAACTTAACAAACATGTCTGAATTGTCAAGATTTGTGTTTCACCCGCCTTCGTAAGTGTCTTAACCTGTTCTTTCAGAACCTTGGCAAGATACAAGGGTTAGTATGTCGACTAAACTGTGGCGCCATCTATATGTGAAATATAAACATAATAATAGAGAAGAGGCATATATCGACAAACATAAGCGACCCATCGAAAATGTATCCTTACGTAAAGTAAAAGGGAAACAGTTTCGTGAATCGGGTACATGAGAAATCTAACGATTTTACAGGAGATATCTAATGAGGCGAGGTCAATAAACACACAAAGACGAGACTTTTCATTTTTATCCCGAGTTATGTAATGGATTTACATGCGAAGTGCTTGAAACACGAAAAGTACGGTTTTCGATGCAAACAGACAACACTATATCAATTTGCACACGAAGAAGTATAGCGAATCATAATCGAAATTCCAATTCATCACTATACTTGCAGACTAATGTGGTCTGGGGTTGAGTCATATGTATGTGACGACGGTGGTTGGATTCTTCTATAGATACGAAGTACAAGTACAATATCTAAATGCCTTTTTGCGCAACAAGCTTCGGTAGCTGCCTTTAGAACAAGTACAGAGTTTGTATATCCGAGCCGAAGCCAAGGCATACAACCACACTCTTCAAAATAACCCTTTCCAAACCCTGACACGAGTGGGTTCGCGAGTAAGTTGTTTCCGAAGAAAACGTAGCAGCATCCAATGTATTCTGGTTTACTACCTGCTCCGCGCGAAAATTCACTTCCACATAGGGAAATGGAAAAAATGAACCGAAAATAGTCCACAAGTAGTGGGGGAAATTAGCTATGTAATGGTCTGTCGCATGAGGTAGAGAGTAAAATATTTTTTACCAAAGTGGGAGCGACATTTTCAAACACTAGCAGCGCACATTCACTAAATTTAATTTTTTATTTCATAAGTTCATTTTATTTACAATAATTCAATCAATCAATTTTGCGTATCTGTTAATTGTAATCATTTTTCCTTCCAATTTCTTTACATAAATAATTCATAAAAGCATTTATTTTCATTAAATCAGTCTTACGGTGGTTTCATTTTTTTATAACTTACAATCTACAGCGGCTACAAATTACACTTCTTTACAAAATAAAAAATATTTCCAATTTTCTCATCCCTAACTTCAATTTTATTAACGAGTACACCACGCTCCAACACGGTCTCCGATTTTCTTGTAGACTCTACAAAATGCTAGAGCTTACGATTCGAATGAATGAATCAATAAATGAACAAACTAAAAGCAAAGTTTTGTTTTAACCTTTCAATAATCGTGAAGACATTCTGCGCCCTCATTTAGACAAACAAAACATTCAACCGAAAATGGTTCATTCGAAATCCTAACTATTCAAGACGACCGATAACCTTCAGCAAGAAGAATTACTTGGTCTATTGATTGAGACGTTTTGTGTGGCATAAGAACAGGTGTGTGCGTAAGGTATTACAATATATCGGAGCATCGGCAATAAGGGGCAGCGCGTTGAGGTACAAACAATTGATTTGTAAAAATTAAAAAAAAAAGTTTTTGAGCAACGAATTCTACGATTCAATTGAAAGGTTGCTCACTTTCTCCAAATTATTATTTAATTGCTCATCGGTGTTGCTGTTGTTAGGAACGGTGGTAGGAACGGATGTCACATCCACATTTTGCACAACATACGACTCTTGACTCGATTTTGGTGTTACTTCCTCCATCGATCTTTGATTGGACTCCTCAGATGACACTGGGATCGATTCCTGATTCGACAATGGACTCGATTCTTGGTTCGCCGATGGACTCGATTCTTGGTTCGACGATGGCCGGGTTTCTTGTCCTGACAGTGGACTTGGCTCTTTACACAACACTGTGTCTGATTCTTGTTTCGGCATTTGATTTGTTTCAACATTCGGAACTGATTCTCGATTCACCGCTTGAGTTGATTCTTCACTCGCCACTTGCTTCGTATCTACGGGCGACACTGGACTTGTGTCTTGACTCGTTTGCAGCTCCTCGAAAATGTCGATCAAATTATTGATGCCAATCAAATAACCATCCTCGTGATTGCCGACGCTCCAGATGCCATTGTGGCTGATTTTTATGTCCTGCGGCAGCATGACCGTCTTCGCAAAATCGATTAGCCAAACGCTGGCATTGTTCCGATCGTGCACAAAGAGTAAACTGCTACCAATGACTTCGTGCGACGTAAAGAAATCGGAACATTCCAATGTTGCTCGAATGGCTTTTAAGCGTTGAATATATTTTGCCTGCAAACAGTTGAGAATGTTATCGAATTGAGCGAGGGACAATGAATGAAATGTTAGTATTACAATGCATAATGGGAATCCGTCTGTGAAGTCCCTCATTGCACTGTGGATTTGTTCACGAGATTTTGTTGTTTTAAAGTCTTTTGAACTGCTTCCGTCACCCTTTTTAATGCCCTGCAAAACGAAAAATCATGTTTAACGAACCAAACATTCCAGACGAACCGCATCCAACTCACCTCAATTCGAAAACCTAACGTAGCCGTACTGGATATGGTTTCCCGCCACACCATGTATCGCGGCTTTGTTACACCCTTCGCTTTGTTTTCCTCTTCGTTCGGTGCTTGGGGGTCGATTTGAATCATCTTCTCGTACATGTCCTGATCATTGAAAAATTGGTTTGTTAATGCGTTCGATCCGTGGGCTTACGTTCAACAAGATTCGAAAATTCGGATTTCACCTTTCTTAACTTAGGCTTCTCTTTGGCTTTCGATAGTTCCTCCTCTAAATACGTCCGTACACCTATTTTACAGTCCATCACACACGGCTGATTGAAATCACTTAATAGATCCTGCAGCTGTAGATAGGCTGTGTTGTTTTAGATCGAGTTAAGGATAATTTAACGATTGAAAATTTGGCTGTGTTATAAATAAGTCAATTGATGGGAATGTAATAAGCGATGCAAGCCCTAAAGAATAGTATGGTCAGGCGTCTCGCTCGCACAGAGTCAAGACACTTTGATGCAAGTTGTAACTTTAAGGCTGAAAATGACAACCTACAAAGCAATGTGATTTGGTTACGAAACAATCGTTTCGGCATTATAGTTTAACCTGTTGCAAACGGCAATCATATGACCAGTATTATTATCGGGTCTATTACTACCATCGATCAAAGTATAATCTGTTGATTGCAAATCTTGTACTTCAATTTTTTTAACATGCATTTTACTATATAAAAGACCATATTACACAGATCTTGTCATTCTTTTTGTCGTCGTTATCGATAACGGATGAATAGCTGTGAAGGAAAACATTAGACTCATTTAAAAAGGATACGTTCTCCATCCTCGCTGTTCACTTGACCTTTATATTCAGGTACATATGGCCTCAACACATCTTGCATCAACACCTGGAATTAATTTAGCGCAATGAGCATGCGAAAGACAAACAATTATTTTTCTCTTCGCAACTTACTCGAAAACATTTCTCTTCTTTCGGACACATTTTCTTCAAAACCGTTCCCGGATCCGGACCAGCCTTAAAATTTCCCTGATGTCCAGCTAGCTGTACCCACGGATAGCGTTGCTTCTTGTAGGTTTGAAAGAACGGCGTCCATTGTACGATATTACGCAGCTTCCTCCAACCAGATGGCTGTAATGGTAAGCAAAATATTTGGTTAAAACGATATGTCGTCGATAGGTACAGAGTGTCTGCGTCAAAAGAAACGTTAAAAATAATGCGTCAGATGTTCATTAACCTATTGAACAAACATTTTATTCCGAATAGTTCCACAATTTGTTTTGAGAACGTAAGGTATACTACGCAAACATTGCTACACAATAACGGAGCGCTGTGTTTTGGTTAAATAAAAAAATTTCATCTCGACAATCGGTCTCGCCGATAAGACTTTTTATGGAACGAAGTGCTGAGTGTGTGCACCTTCATCAGTAAATGTAAATTATTTCAGAGTGGAGGAAATATAAAATTTTTAATTAATTCGCATTGTAGTTGAATAACAATGAAAATAAAAATGTTCATATCGTAGTCGATTATACCTAATTTTTAGCATTTCAGAGTGTTCTTATCGTTCACCATTGTAAAGACGTTCCTTGTGGGGAACTTATGTTAATTTTGGATCCGCCGATAAACAAGACCTGGACCCATTCCAAACTGTTTATAAGCGACCATGCACTAGATTCACTAAATGTGCACTCAATTGCGTAATGGTCAACACATCTGGTCTCGAAACTTAACTCCAGACTGATAAAAAAGCGATTGTCACCTTTGTAAACCAAATCGATTGAATCGGTAATCGGTTCATATCAAGTGAAAGTTGAGTCGTCGTTGGTCCTGCCTTGTTAAGAGAAAACGTATCGCATGTGTGTCGCTGCTTTTGAAGAACTTTCGAAGAGTTTGGACCTACTTTTGGATGTCATTGGAACGGTGGAAGAGGTTTGAGCTTTTTTGTATTCCACTGAAATCTTCCACTTTTCAATGGCATCCAAAGGAAATTGAAAGCTTTTGAAAGCTCTCCCAAGCACACATACAATGCGAAACGTTGATTTAACTTAATATGACTTAATTCTAGTTCCAATCCTACTACATAGATGACAATACACTAGGTTTGACGTTCAGCTAACTGACACAAAACCGATGGACAAATCCTTTGTCAGCCAAAAGAAAATCCTCCAAAATTTTACGGAACAAAACGGTCAAATTTATCGAAAAGCTTCAAGAAAATCCACAAAATAATCGAAAATCCTTGAAAATAGAAATAAATCCTTTCAAAATCCATCTAGAATCAGTAAAAAAATCCTTGGAAAACAATAAGGAAATCCTTGAAAATCTTCAGAGGATTTTGTTTTTGAAAATGCTTTATCGACGAAGTCTGCCCCTCGAGCAAAACTAATTAACTAACGATATAGTCCCTAGCCTCTCGTGGATTGTGAAAGGCAGATGGTTATTACTATACACTAGGTTCAGGGAGAGGATGCTCTTCCACTACTCCACGTAAACTTGAACGATTTTGTTATAACTTTGGGTGAAGATGAGGATAACTAAAGGACAACCGAAGCCAGAAGCCAGATCCGGACATCGAAAATAAAGAAATGTCAGAAGCTGCTTCTCAGACAATCGTGTTTTGTCATATTTTTCGGTAGAATTGTTGAAATTGCAAAGAAAATTTGAATCTGAGTTCGAACAAGGAAGTCAGACAACAATCTCATTTTGATTGAAATCGAAATCGTGATCCATATCGTCCTCATTTCCCGTTAAATTTTCCGATTTTCCGAATCAAACATTCAGAATATTTCACCTGTAAATTTTAATCGAATGTTTGCCCAAAGATTTTTTATTTTATTTTATTCTTTTAATAAGAAATAGATGACGATAATGAGAACTCATTTAGTAAATTACATACGGAGAACAAAAAATGTGTGTCTGCCATTAATTTCGTTGTTTGAATGAATTAAATATTTGCTTTGGATTTTAACAATTATCTGTTCTCAATTCATTACATCATTACGCATTTCAATTCATAGTATGTACAGAGATAGAGAAAATGGTATGTGTGCACAATGGAATGTATATGAACTGAACAAGGCCCAGTTTAACGTTAATTGAATCAGGTAAAATCCGGAAATTGGTCGATATCAATATTAAAATTCACACGTGTGTACAAGACGGGGTTTAGTGCGACAATCATTTTGTTTTTTCTTTCGTTTTAATGAGATAATTATTGGCTTTGCATACGCAGTTTAGATAAATAGCTTGTGTTTTGTAGATGTTTTTTTACAAACTAGAAATTCTTAGTATTTGTCGGAAGCTATTAAAATGAGAAAGTGATAGAGGCCAAAACGGTAACAAACAACGTAATGAAAGACCTTATCAAAACACTTAAACTATTTAAACAGCTAATTATGCGTAATGTATGCGGCGTTGTTGCATTATCATTTTAACGAATTACAGAAGGCAAGCATATGAGCGGGTCCTTTACTTCCATCGATCAAAGTAGTTTTAATCTGTTGATTTCAAATCTTGTACTTCAATTTTTTTAACATTTATTTTCCCATATAAAGAACCATATTACCCAGAGCTTGTCATCATTTTTGTCGTCGTTATCGATAACAGATGATTAACCGTATGTGACAGGTTAGTTCTATGAATGTTTCTAATTAAACGTTGACGCGCTCAATTCTGATCGCAATTTTATTACATTTTCAATGTATGGCCTAATGTGTCATACAACACGAAAATTATTTATCGAACATGGTTAATGGTTCGTTACATTTGTAACGCAAAATGTCACAACGTTTTCTAGCAGGTGCGTGCGAGCTGCTTGCTACAAATATCACGTAAATTAATAATAAAAAATGAGAGAATAATTGAGCAACGAATCAATTGTAATATGGTGATGTGTGGTTGCAGACACATCTTCTTAAATGGCAATTTGTGTAATTTCGAATTGAATTTTTTTCTTATTACTTAAACGATAAAAAAAATTTGTCTTACGGTTATTATATGGTCTGACCTTCGTAATCACATCATAAACATTTTCTGCTAAAAAAGCGCACCACACGAAACGATCAAACGATTAAAAGAATTGATCGTAAAGTACGAAATGTTTGTACGCAATAATTTACACGAATTTCTATTAACGTTGCACACGGCGCCTTTTGATGTCTTAAAAGTGTTAAGAACAGAGCAGAGTGGAGAAGCGAAACTTATTGCCGCCACCAGTGCCGGCTTTTCCATATGGGTCAAATGGGCAAATGCCCGTGGCACCCGAAGAGGAGCCGAAGAAAATGGCGCCCGAGGTCCTTAAAAAAAAATAGCTTTACTAAATTGGCGCCTATTTTTCCAATTGCCCGATGGCGCCTAAAAGCTAAAAGCGGCACTGGCCGCCACAGCTGAAACATTAGTTTAACACTTTCGTGGTGGCATGAATAAATAAATAAAAAAAAAATATTTTTTTTTGTGCTCGCAAAACTGTTATTACTTTTGGCGTTTATCAGATGCAAGTTTCCATATACAAAAAAAGTTAGAGCAAAAATTCAAATTATGTTGTCAGTGACTTATAGCGCAACAAGTATATCTCGGTGATACAATTTTTCGTTATTGCTATTCGATGTGTCTGAAACGTATAATTGATGTCAAGAAAATCACAGTTTGGCTTCACATTATGTCTGATTAATCTAAAAGGTAGCGCGTATGATGAATAGAAATTCGAGCACGAACGCTTATGGATGTAACAGTATTATTCATCTAGGCAGGGCAGTATGATTAATTTGATGTTTGACTAATATGTTTCACAAAAAATTTATCGAAACGAAATGTGTAATACGATGAGGTGTTGGAGAAATTCACCGAAATTATTATTAATATGCAATAGTTGTAATGGGTATGGTTGTGTTCGAGTACAAGTGGATCACTGGAAGGTTTTCACAAGACAGAGAGATTCGGATAAGCAACTTTGATTTGTCAATATCACTTACAGCGTAACCAAGAAATCAATAAGAACAACGTTCTATCATCACATCACGAGGTGCTACTATCCTGGACTATATGGTCAGAGAAAATTTCAGACGCAGAAATCATATAAAGCTCGGATCAGATCGAATTCATTTCACGTGAAATTGAGCAACTTCGATTTATTGTCGAGCTTTCTACAAGCTTTTTGAGTCATCAGTAAGTAAGTAAGTTTGGGTACAAGCTTCAGCAATCACATCGTTTACTGTGACACAATAATATTTCCTACAACCTCACACTTTTCATTGTTGTCAAGTAGACGGAGAGGCAAATGACGTAAATACGATTCGAGCTTAAAGCTGCAAACTTTGTCACTCAATTTACTTTCCAACAATGGAAAGTGAGAGGTTAGAAGACAATGAATATCATTTGTATTTGCCTTTAAAGAGCTTTAAGCTTCGGAAAGAAGCTCCGAACTCCGAAGTACACTAACCCATACAGTGCAATACGTTGTAATGACTTAACCTATCTATAAAACCTGTGCAGTTGTTATTTTAGAGACTCTGTTAGAGAAAACTTCTCTAAAATTTCAAAATTATTCAATCGAAGAGAACCCATGTGTCCTCATACTCCGAAGAGTACCACAGAAAAAAAAATCATTAAAACTTGATAAGTCAAATGGTCAATGATCTCCACTGCAAGTTATTATAATGAGGTCAATATCAATCAACATTTTGCTGAAGCGATTGCAATCTCACAACGTGTGTCAATTAAATCAAATTTGATCCAGTGACAAAAAGTAACATCATAAACTGTACGTACACCTCTACAGATTTCTTCGTAAAACGCATGACTATCTAGAGAGTCAAACACCCACACTTCATGTTCATAACATTGTCCAATGTCTATGTAAATGATAAATAAAATGAATGTGGCTATGCATGCATCACACCAAACTATAGAGTGTATTTACGATCATGACACTTAATCATCATTATTATAATGACATTCAAGATTTCTTCCTTCATTCAACCGTTAAAATATAAATAATGATGGTCCATGAAGGAAATCATCAATTGTTGACATTTTCGGTTAAATAAATTTTTACGATCGCAGTGTCTCCGTTCGTCGTCTCTCTGCTATATTTTGTATTATGTCACACTGCGGGTGCCATATAAAATTATTGATTTTGCCAATTTTTTTTTTTTTACTTCGTCTCTGGTTTCGGATAATTTTAATAAATTATTTTCGAAAAGTTGATGTCGATTTAACGCGCGTATACAAATTATTGAATTATTGTCGAAAGATATTTATCGGCCAGTTACTTGTTTTTAGCCTCTTTGTATGTACCATAAGATTACCATTCTTCACGGGTGTTTGGCGTATTCAATTTCAATGTTAATGGGGTTATGAAATTTCTGCATTTTTAATTAATTGTTGTCAATGCGACAACCATGAACTTTGATGTTAATGTGATGAGAGAGTGTGTGATGTTGTGTGTGAGAGAATGATTTCAGGTTTATTTCAGTAATTTCGGTGACAAAAAAATGCGGCAAATTTACCGGTTGTTTCTTTTTCTAAACGATCCTAATAGGTAGCGGTAGTCGAGGCGGTAGTTATACCATATACCAACACGAAAAAAGCGGAAGTTATCGATGTGTGTTTAGGACGATCAAACGCACATCTAGTTACGTAGAATGTAAATTTAAGTCATATAAGTCGCTCAACTAGTGACGATATCAATAAAAGTAAAATTGAACAACCTATACTACATTGTACGTAGGAGATGTAGTCAGTCGCGAGAGTAAATCGTAATCATCTTAAGTGATCACCGAATGTTTCAGTCTTTTTTTTCGTGAACGGATCTGCCCATCCTATTCTTAGTGAATAACAATTCCCGAGAGTTACACTAGAATTGCTTTACCAAACGAAACAATGATGTTCACAATGTCCATTCAACATTTAGGGGTGGATGGTTTGTACACCAAGAATACAGAAAGAGGCAAGGTCTCCCCCAGATAATTACGATTATCTGGAATCGGGAACGTTCGAATTACTGATCACAATCGATTCCAAAGCTAACCAAGGCGGTTTTATGGTTAGACTTGGAATCGATTGTGACCAGTGGACATAATCTAGGGCATTGCTTTCCCGATATTCGCAATTCTCATGGAAGACCTTGCCTCTTTCTGTATTTTTGTTGTACCTTCATCAACCGGTGAATTGCAATGATTATCGAACTGTTAAAATTCCTTATGAGTTAAGGCATCTACTGAACTCTTGAAGAAATGTACCTTACCAATGCTATCTACCTCCACTACTATGATGCTGTTCTAAGCGTTTCGATTACGAGCCACTGCAAGGTTGACGAACATCTACACAGAATAGATCGGTCTATCTACCATTTCTGTTCTTGTGGTCTGCCACCCGAGACTATGATGTGCATATCCAATCCCTAAGGCTCACATTTTACACCAATCTCAGATGTTGCACCTTCGGGTGAACTATGAAAGCTGAGGATATACCATCATTAAATGGTAAATGCCTTCAAGACTTCTAATCGAAAATAGTGAAATTTCAGTAAGGAAGAAAGGATCTTCGTTCTGCATTTTTGCTTCTCGGTGGAGCTGCCTCTCAAAACTCTGATCTGATCTAAGCATTTTGATGAAGCTTAAAATACGAATGGTGATAAATGATGTCACGCTACGCTGTGTATGTGCAAAGGTGATGGATCTAATAAACGGCTCGATTTATGTAAATTATGTACCCGAGAGAAAGGCACAACAATCCATAAATCTTCGAGTAAACAAAATTGACATGATTTTACTCGAACCTTGAACGTCATTAAATCATAATTGTAATCTATTCAGAGCACGTTAACAAAAACTAATGACATAGTACGAACGTATTTGGTATTGTGTGCCCGTACAAACTAAAATTAAATGCATAGCTCGCAAATACATGAGACCAATTTGCATAATAAAGACGTTTTACGATAAATAATGGTTTCTCGTTTATACTCGTGTTTTCTGTGGCTCCGCGTGTTTCAAGCGAATTTACATTTTTTAATATTATTACGAGAAAAGACAAACAATAAACAATTTTGAACCAGATGCCTTTTTCTGTCACGGAATTACACGTGTTTGGTGTGATCGCTACGTATTGAGTGCGGAGAAGACGCTTTTACGGGATTGTTCCGAGGATCAATGAAAACTTTTATTATACTCCACAAGGGTTGAATAAACGTCGATGCTACTGGCTGGCCATTTCACCTGCAAACAGTCTTTGTAAAAGGAAAAATGCTATTGGCATTGCCTGCCAATAGCCTGTGACCTGTGTAAAAGAGAAAACACTTTTCGCAGGCAAGTTCGTCTGCCAATAGCATTTTGTATAAGGGGATGCTATTGGCAGGATCGCCTTACATAGACATTTCTACAGTTAGTGCTCAGTTAACAATATGAGTGTTGTACATACAATGTCGTTTCAGTGTGAACATTTATAGACGACAGGTCCATTCTCTCATCAATCCGAAAGCAAAATATCAGAAATGATTTTTTGTGATGGATAAACCTAAAGTCTGTAAAGAAATGTCTTCGAAATTCACAGAAAGCTCAAAGTCATTGACCTCACAACTCATTTCGATCAGAAATAAAAAAAGTCTGGAAGAGTCTTTGATTATTATGTCCAATAGGACAAAGGAGCAAACTCTGAAAATGTTGTGACACCTTTGCTTCCCTCATTCCCTGATAATTTTGGAAGACAATCCGAAGCTATGCAGGCTTTCAGTCAAAAACGACATGTCGTGTCGTTCGATTTACTTTCAAAACTACCTCAAACCAAAATGATTAGTTGCAACACATATTAGTATGCAGTGCCGAAAAAAGGTCTTCTCCGAATTTTACAGGGCTTTTTCCGATATTTCCGAAGAACCTTTGGTAGCCAGATTTTTTTCAGATTTTCAAACATGACGGGTCCAGTGATCTTCACCGTAATACATAAAGTTAAATTGTTTCAACCTTTCAGAAACGGCAAATCATCTGTTAATGACAACAGCAACATAAAGAAACGAAGATCGCCGATTGATGTGATCTTATATAAGCAAAATTGTTGCAAAACAACTAATGAAGTAAAAGATTTTGCATCAAAATCCATCCTTTGAGCTATAGAAGTAATAGATTCTGTGATTGTATTCAGATAATCTTGCCACCTCTAAAAGGTTAATGCTTTAAATCAATGCCACAAAGGTCGCCTGATGCATTAAAAATATGGTCATCAAATAGTAATGTCGCCAGTTCCACCAGTTTTAACAAATCGAACAAGTTATGAGTGTGAAAAAAATAAAAAAATTAAATTTTACGTCTCATTAGCTGTGTTTAACAAACAGTCACCGAATCTATTTATATTTTCTGACAAAAGTGTCGAAACTATAAAGGTGCGGAATGTAAAAGATTTTTTTTGTTTCGGTAAAATGGCTACAACATCCTTTTTCAAATTAAGGAAACGCTGACAAAATGCCAACGAGAAATTTCTAAAATAAAAAATCAAAAACCTTTTGTGATGTATCCAAATCGGGAACATCTGAATCCCATTCCGAACTCAAATCATCACTCGACGCATATCCGTAATCTCTGGGCAGAGGCACTTCCAAGAACGATCGCTGATATTGTTCGTATCCATGACTGAAGCCAATGATTCGTTTCATATCGCTGGCACTCAGCGGTGACGGTGAACGTCTGTTTAGCACATGCTTCCTCAAACCACCCGACGGTGATCTGTGCGGATCGAGATGTCGTCGTGATGATGATGATGACGACGATGCTGTTGCAGTTCTCGAGCGTACTTCATCTGTTGTAGGTCTCTTTTGATTGCTTGATTGTTGATGAGACTCAGCGAACGATTTGCTGCATTTGTACAGTAAATTGGACGAGGACTTTTTGCGACCATCGCTGAGCTTACGAGTTCGCTTTGGTTTATCATCGTCCTTCGGAACAGTGCTGCTGTTGCATCCGCGGCTACATTTCGGTGAGTCTTCGTCGCAACTAGACGAACAGTATTCCTTTTCCGCTGGCATTTTTTTAATGACGACAATGTCATTTTTATTGGCGTCTTTGTTTGATTCACAGTAACTTAACTCTTCGGCACTCATTTTATCAAAATCTTCATAAATTCGAACGATTGGCGGTAAAGCACATACAGACATGACTTTTTTTCAATCTCTCTTTTTATTTCAATCGGAACGTCCTCACATGCCCTGCAATTCGAATGATTCACTTAAAATATGAAATCTCGCGAATTGTACCAATAAAATTGGAACAGAAAACAAAACGTAAATCAAAACCACGACAAGCACTCATCAATAATCAGCATCAATTAACATTGTAACATCCCAAAATGTAATTATCGTCAATTTCCTTTCGTTTTACAATGCAATAAAAAATGGTTCAGCAAAATAATTACACATGTCCGGCCGCAGCAGCATGCAACACAAAAATATTTTTTTTACCTTTCCGTTAATTACATTTTAATGCAGTCGAGATGTTCTTTACAGAATGCATAGCAATTTAATTGCACATCACATTGATTAGAGGTGTTCCCTGATCGAGTTAAATGTCTGTGTGATTCAAATTGATTTCCGTTCGTATTCAAAACGTGTGATACTTCGAATGCAATGAAGGAGATCTGTGGGGCTGAGCAGTTGTTTTTTTGTCATCTATTGTAAGAGTGTGGTAACACAGTACGGACACAGAAAACAGATAATTTATTCAGATAAGACAAGATATTCTGTGCCGTCTGGAACGGTGCGCATTGCCATTATGATACTGTGTGTATGGCTGCATCAACCGTGTGTATAACATTGTGCTCACACAATTTTAAAATGGGATTGTGTGTCTTTTGTTTGTAAAAGTTTTATGACTAAAGCGCGTGCTGGAAGTAATTGTCAATATTTGTTTCCTTTGTAACGCATTAATTATGGAAGTTAAGTGTATACACGGTAAGATTAGCTTACAAGTTTATTGGAGTGGATATAATGACGTTAGTGATTCGAACTGCGGTTTGAGTTTCAGGTAGCAGGTAGAAATTTCTGGAAATTACTTTCCACATCAGAGACACTTATTGCGATTGAGAGTAGTGAGTGAAAGGAAATTACGAACAAAAAACCGGACTTTATAGGAAAGCGCAAAAAAAGCTTTGAAAGCTTTCCAGGTCACTTTTTGAAAGAGAAGCACTGGTTTTGAAACACTTTCAAGAGATGTTTACAATGAATGCATGTGACAAATGATGAGCTAACATCCCCTACAGCATGTATAAAGCGTAAGCTTTTGTCAAACAGTCGATTCAGTTCGCAATTTGTAATTGGCCTCTATGGTCGTAAAAAGTCTTTGAAAAGTC